>NC_041381.1:191590997-191635521 GCF_002162155.2 Triticum dicoccoides
CTCCCCCTTCCCGGCGAGGCCGAGCCAGGAACGAGCCGTAGCAGGCGACGACGCGGCGTGCCGCGGCATCGCATGCGGAGGCGAGTCCATAACATGACTTGCCCCCATTATCTTATCTTTATTTTTTAGGGGGAAAACCAGCACCGTTATGAATTATTTTTTCATTTGTACTTTTTTGATAAAAAAATTGTACTGTTATGAGTTATTATTTGTACTTTAGCCGTTTGTTTTCTCCATCTATATTAATTTTTTTATTATATTTGATTTTTGGTATTATCTTTTGTAACTGGCCAGAGATAGTGGGCTTCGCCATGGTTGTGGGCTTTAGCCGTCCGTTTTCTCCCACTCATCTTTTAACCCTCCCACTCACCTTTTAACCTCCGATCTTCCCTGTTCCGCTCCTCTCCCGGCCCCAAATCGATTCCATCTTCGTTCCCCTCTTCTTCTCTTCTCAGAGGGGGAGTTGCTACTCCTGTTTTGCCACGGGAGCGTCGGTCGGAGGGTTCAACCCCAGG
This sequence comes from Triticum dicoccoides, assembly GCF_002162155.2. NCBI lineage: Eukaryota > Viridiplantae > Streptophyta > Magnoliopsida > Poales > Poaceae > Triticum > Triticum dicoccoides. The sequence goes on from NC_041381.1 coordinate 191,591,513, forward strand.
GGTGGAGGTCCGGGTGCTCTGTTTTGTTCCTTTTGCTCTGCCATTGACTTTGCTTGCGTCCTCTTATGTTCAGATTCTCTCTCTGTTTCTAATCTGTTGCTCTCTTTGCTGTCCCAGGCTGCACTCGCTAGGGTTCCTTTGCTGTTGAACAAGCGTTTGGCGGCAGTGATACTGGATTGCGTGGCGGATTTTGTGTTTGCTGGTAAGAGTTTTGCTTTTGTATGGCGTGCTTCATTTCTGAAATAGTTCAAATCCCTAATTTTTGTTCATGTGTCTTGCAGATCTGGTTCGATAGATTTTACGACTGTAGATCTCAATGGGTACATCATCCAGTCCGGACAAATTGAATGCAGGCAATTTTCCCTATATTTTGGATGATGTTTTAACATATTTGGTTTTTAGGTTGTACAATTGTTGCCGTATCGACTTTATAAGTTGTATGTATTTTGATATGTGTTAATTTTGTCCTGGATTGTATGGTGTGTATGGTTTTGGCAGTTGATGCAACCTGCAGATAGGTTGTAGTACTTATCACCATGTGTATTTTGAACTGTTGTCCTGGCATTTGAATAGGTTGTAGTAGTCAGTGAAGAACTAGTATGGTGTTGAAAGAGTTGTGTTTTCTGAAGTTTGTTCTGCAAGTGGTGGGTTCATATTTGTTTTATTCGTTGGACTTGTAGTGTTCACATAGTTGAACTGATTGATTGTTCTTGTACTTTTTTGCTAATTATGATGTTGTTGCGGATGTTGGAGTGCCGGTGCCTCCTGATTCTGACAAATCAGAACGCTTTCAAGATCTTGTGAATGTTATTTTTGAGACACGAAATCCTCTAGAAGAACTTGCGAATGTTGCTGGTGTTTCCCTTATATTTGCTCTTTTTTATCAGCCTTTAATACATATATATGCTTAGTTACATCAGTTGTTCCTTTTTGTTTGTGTCTGATGCTATGCGCTTTATTTATCTTTGTGTCTGCAATGTTAATTGTATTTTAATTTTTTATGTGCGTGGTTATGTTATTGGTTTATGCAGTTAATGACAACCATGGTGTTCCATAGGACATTGCTGATGTTGTTAAAGATATTAATGATGGAATGTATTCACTTAACGTTGATGATGGTGATGGCAGCTTGCAGTTGTCTGTTACTCAGTCTCAAAGTGTTGATGGCACTAAGCCTGTTACCCAAGCTAAGGATGTTCCTATGCAGTTACAGCTCGAGGATGAAAGGATAAGAAAGAAGAAGTATGAATTCCAGAAGAGAAAGGAATTGGAATGGCGTCAAAAGGCTGCCTGTGTGCAAGAAAGTGATGTTGATGTTGCGCAAGCTCCTAAATGTGTAGGCAATGTAGGTGGTGATGCGGGTTTTCAACTGTTCAAGACGGATCTCATGGAAGTGACATGCCTGTGAAGACAAACTTGATGCAAACTCGTTTGACGCAAGTGTTTGATCATGATGGAGTTAAGGAGAAGAAAGCTGTTTTGAAGAGGAAGATGTCAGATTGAAATCCTGATGGCACACAGAGGCGTAGCCCACGTGTGAAAGCTGGTTCCCAACCTGGTAATAGCAAAGCTGATGTGGATAGTGTTGCTGTGAAAATTGGTCCAAGCAAACTTGGTGGCTCCTCTGTTCATCGGAGTCCACGAGGTTTGACAAATAAGAAGCCTTCTTCGTCTCCTCTTCAAGAGCGGTCTTTGTTGAAAGAAAATAAGAAGCGTAAAGTTCATCCTGCAAAGGTGAACAAAGGTGTGAAGAAGTGTGCTCATGTCGAAGCTGAAGATGTTGTATCTGAAGAAGATGATATTGAAGTTGATTCAGAAGATGAATTTGCAGTGGTATGTGTTTTGTACTGCATGTGACTTGCTAGTTGTACTTGCAATGATTTAATTGTGTTTGGGCGGATATGTTGGCCAGGTGAGGCTGGTCATTGTTTGCATCTATTTGATTGTGGTACTGATGTTGTTTTAATAGTTGAACTTGTGCAAACTTTTCTTTGTTTTACTTGCCTTCATATGCTTGTTTTGTTTCCTATATTCATTATTTGCAGTGGTATGTGTTTTGTTCTGCATGTGACTTACTAATTGTAATTGTAATGATTTAATTTGTGTTCGGGCTGGTATGCTGGCCAGGTGAGGCATTGTTTTCATCAATTGAGGGTGGTACTGATGCTGTTTTAATAGTTGAACTTGTGCAATCTTTTATTTATTTTTACTTACATTCATATGCTTGTTTTGTTTTCTATATTCATTGTTTGCAGTGGTATGTGTTTTGTACTGCATGTGACTTACTAGTTGTACTTGCAATGATTTAATTGTGTTTGAGCTGGTATTGCGGCCAGGTGAGGTTGATCATTGTTTGCATCAATTGAGGGGTGGTACTGATGTTGTTTTAATAGTTGAACTTGTGCAATCTTTTCTTTTTCTTTTTACTTGCATTCATATGCTTGTTTTGTTTTCTATATTCATTTTTTAAGGTGTGGTTTTTTTGTTTTCATTTACAGCCTGTTAGCATTATGAGTTCGGTCAAGCCGGTGGGAGGCAATGCCGGAAAAGTTGCCTTGGATGAAGGTGACCAACGGAAATTGAACTTAACTGTGTGATGTTCGTTGATAGAGGTTGAAGATTGTGCTAAATTGCTTGAGAGTCGGCATGTGGCTAGGGTTCATGCATCTGGTTTTGGTTCTATCTTCAAGTGGAGGGTGAAGTCTAACATTTCCCTCCCTCTGATGGGAGTTTTGTATCTGAGGATAGATTGTGATACAATGACTCTTGACATGGGTGAGGCTAATAAGAAGCTTCGCATCACTAGCGATGGTATACAGCAATTATTTGGTTGCCCTCGTGGTGGTCGTTCTGCGCCAAGGCCGTCAGAGGATGGATATGACAACGCTCTGATGAAGTTAAGATCAGAGCTTGACATTAGCAGGAACAAAGATATCAAGACAAAGGATTTGAGGAATAAGCTCAAGGTGCTCGTCAAGGATCCTAGCAAAGATGACCTTGCTCTGAAAGTGTTCTTCATTATTGTGTTTATGAAGGTTATGTTGCCTGGTTCTGCCCCGCATGTTTCCAGAGAGGCAGCAATGTTTGAGGGTCTCGTCTTTGAGGACATGGCTAATATGGATTATTGCCAGCTGATGGTTGATGAGCTTAGAAGGGCTGTTGCCAAGTACCAAAATGGTGATACCATGGGGAAGGCAATCACAGGCTGTGCCATAGGGCCTGTACTAATGTACCTTGACTGCCTTATCCGTGGCAAGACTGCAGAGCCTGACATGCGAGTCCCCCGCATATGTTTCATGGATCCTACCAAGCTTTCTGATCTGGTTGATGCAGATTTGATAAAAAAAAGGCAATGCAGATCCAAAGACTTGGGTGTTTGGGAAGCTTCCGGTGAGTTTAGTTTGTTTTGTGTCTTGCAGACCTTTTTTATTTTAGGTATAGCTATCTTTCACTGTAGTGGACATGTGTACTGTAGAGTTGTCTGTTTATATTTTGTATGGTTTAGGTATGGTTTTTAGTACTGTTGTTTCGTGTGCGGTTGAACTGAATACCTTTGTTCAACTCGCCTGTTGGTAAATACTAACAAATTGGCAATGACAGTTAAAGTTTATTAGTGGTGTTGATTTTAAATCTGTTAATATCATGATTTATTTTTACCTATGTGTTGCATTGATTGATTAACTATTTTTCCCTTTTGTTTGTAGTGGAAAACTCAAGAGGAGGTTGTTTTTTTCCGAGTGTATAAACGGCCAGTCCTAGAGATGTCGTCGTCTCAGGTTCTGAAGTTTTCATCTCTGCCCGATGAGTTGAGGGATGGCCGTGGTGTTGAGGGTGCTGGTTATGCCCCCCCAGGCCCTAGTAATGCTAGTGCTTCACAGAGGCAGGGTTTTGGTATTGATGTTGTTGTTTCAGCGTTGGAGCGCGCTGAGCATATCTTAAGTAATGTGTGTTCTGAGCTGCAAAAGGTCCCAACGACAGTTGAGCGTCTGAGCTGTATCAATGGTATCCTTCCTGAAGGTCATCAATTTAATGCCGAGGAAGTTGTTGACTACATTGAGATGGAGAGAATTTTAATCGGTGATATGTGTGACGGTGCCACTAATCTAGTTCAGAGCTCGATTCGTCTGTTGAACAACATGAAGTGTTTTAGAACTACGCAAAACTCTCGCTGCAAGCCATATGAAGAAAGTGCAAATGTTGTTATCAAGCAGTTTGAGCAGGATGAGGCTGCTTCCACCGACAGCAGGGCTGGTGATGGTACTGAGGCTAATGTTTTTGATCACGAAACGAATGATGTTGGCTTTGAGCGTCCTGATGTTGATGTGAGTCAGTCCTCGGTGTTTTCATTTTTTTACTTTGTTGTTCTGCTGTCAGTGTTGTAGTTGAACTTCCTCATCTTCATCTATTTATTAATAATTTTCTTTCATGCAGATTGATCAGGATGAGGCTGCTGGCACCGACAGCAGGGCTGATGATGGTACTGAGGCTAATGTTTCTGATCAGCATACGAACGATGTTGGCTTGCAGCACCCTGTTGTTGATGTGAGTCAGTCCTTGTTGTTTGTATGTTTTTACTATGTTGTTCTGCTGTGAGTATTGTAGTTGAACTTCCTGATCTACATCTGTTTATTAATTTTTCTTTTCATGCAGGAGACCAGTCATAATGTTGAGGCTGCTGTTGACTGTGGAGTTAATGATCCATCCACTGATAAGTGTAAGGTTATTTTTATTTTCATTGTGTTTACTCATATTTTCTTGAATTTTCATGCGCACCAATGTGTCTTGCTTGTTCATTTTTCTATCCCACACCGTTTAGAGTTTGCAAGGGGGTAGCTACCTTTTTTATTACTGTTGTTTTAATTCCTTGTGTTTATTGTTGCTCATAATAACATTGTTTTTTTGCCTTATTACATTTGAATCAGGGTCCTATTGTTGGCGATGAGCCTTGTTTGCCCATTGGTGATGTTGCTTTGAATGTTAGCGGCAGCAAGTTCGATGATGTTGCTGTGAATGCTTCCAAGGTTTATTTTTCTGTACACCTCTTGGTAGCTCATTTTTTATTGTTAGTTTTGTTCATATTATTCACTTTTTTTGAAAAAAAATTCGTCGGATTACTGATGTTGAGCGTGGGGTTGTCCTTAGTGGTGGAGATGATGCTCGTGATGTTCCATTGAGTAGTGGGCGCAATGTTGGTACCAAAGTTGATGATGAGGATGCTGGTGCTGCCAGCATACTTGATTCCAAATCGCCTGGTGTTGGTATTGCTGGGAATGAAAATGTTTCTGGTTGTGAAGATTTGCCGCCGGAGAATTTCCCGCCTGGAGGTCTTGATTACGGTGATGCATTGCAAGATGTTTCTAGCGTGGAGGAGGTGCCATCCGAGGATGATGATTTACTTCTGTCAATTTCTTCTCACCCCTTGACGCAGAAGGCGCTCTTGTCGTCCCAGGATTTTCTTTCTACAGACCCTGAAAGCGCAGCAATATTGGTGTCCTCTCAAGATGTCCCATCGTCAAACCCTGAAACTGGAGGCATAATGGTCTCATCACAGGAACTATCATCGTCATCAAACCCTGCTAGTCCAGGTAAGGACTTGTAAATGGGGCGTACTTCTCAATTTTGGCATTTTGGACATGTTCTCTTGTAGTTGTTGAACTTATTATTTTTCATCATTTTCTGCAAGCAGAAAGTGGTAATGTTGTTAAGGTTGATACGTTTTTCTTTGCTGTTACGAGGTTGCGCACGAACCATACAAAATGGTTAGTTTGGGATTTTGCCCGTACCAATTTTCTAACTGTTGTTGTTATTTTTGTACAACAGACTAACTGTTGTTGTTCTTTTTGTACAACAGACCAAGATCCGTGATGGAAATATTGATTCCAATGTGCTAAATTGGTTCACGAGATCAAGTGCTGATGGTTTTGACCAAGTAGGTGAACTTGGACTTTTTGTACTCATTAACTAGAACTGTCATGTTTTCTTTGTAGTTTAGGGAGGTGTGGAAATGAACTTGATTAGCCTACTTTTACACCTATACTTATGAATGATTCGTGCTTCTTTTATTAAGGCCGCACTTATTGTTGCAAGGAAATTGAACTGATAAGATTGTTCCTCAATTTTGGGCGATGGATATAAATTCTTTATGATTATGTGATTTTTTTGTTTGTACTTATGAATTTCAATTTCCCTCTTTTATTTTATTGTTTGGAGGCTGAATTTTTTGTTTCATTATGATTTGGTAAATTCATTTTTCCTCTGCGATTTTTTTAGCTTCTTTTCCCTACATTTGATCCGCCGTCATTTGTGGCTACCATGAAGTCTAGCGAAGAATCTGGGCATTGGTGCTTGGTTGTTCTGAATTTGAGGTTCCGTTGTTTCGAGTGTCTTGATTCACTCCGTGATGAAACCTGGGGTGGTGCAGTTAGATTCTTAAGGAATATGACAGATAATATAAAGATGCTTTGGAGGGAGTCCAGTGTAGACAGGGCCAAACCGTTCTCACCGGTGCATACTGATGGTTTCTCTTGTGAGTTTGTGCGGGTGCCTCAGCAGGAGAACACGTGAGTATCTGTTTTTAATTATTTTTGCTGGTTGTTTTTGTTGTTGGGAGGATGTTGTTCCTGTATTTTTTGGATTTTGTGTTGTACCATTTTTTGTTTTTTCCTTTGTTTACAGGCATGATTGTGGATCCTTTATGCTACAAAACTGCAAGACCTATTATTGCCGGGAGGATGGTGTAATTGAAATGGTCGATTACAGCCATGAAGACATTATGGACATTAGGAAGACTTTGATGTATATCTGCGCAACTAGCGGTGTGTTTGATGTTGACTTCCGGGGTTTGTTTGGCACCGAACCCTGTACGTGTGTATGGACTTTTGTAATTTTTTTGCAGCTTGTACTTCTCTATTAGTACTGTCATGAAATATGTATTTGAACTTACGCTTTGTGCGGTCTTCTTTTCTTCCAGGTGAGTGGCTGGATCTTGGTGAGCATGACTACAGGTTATTTGGTAGCCAGTTCTCGGAGCTCGAGCGCATAGCTATTGATCTTAGCCAGGGGCGTTCTCCCGAAAAGACAAGATCTGGTGTTATGAAGGGGCGGTTGGGAGCTTTGAGAGGTTCTATGGCTGCTTGTGCAGAGAGCCCTACTACACCCAAGAATCCCATTGTGGAATTGATAGACAGCGATGATGATGTGTTTGACAAGATTGCTAGCGTTGGAAGAGTGACGAGGAGCGCTGCTGCCATAGGTTTATCTCCCCTTGCTGGGATAGTGGATCGTAGAGCTGGTGGTGCTAGGAAAGATCCTGCTTTGGATACTAGCAATGTTGTAAGCACGAAGCGTGCGCCCAGAGCTCCTATAAAGTTTTGCTCCCCTGTGCAGCAGCTTCACCCTCATAAATTCGCTCACCTGGACAAGGCTCACAGGTTGTATAATCTGTTGCTTAGTGATGAATGGCGTGAGAAGTATGCCGAGTGAGTATCTCTCATTATTTTTCCTCTTCTTTTTCTTCTGTTGTTTGTAACTGCTAGATAAATATGACCTGAACTGTTCCTTTTTATACAAGTCGAACTGCTATGAATGCCTTATCTTGCTTCTCCTTCTTTTTGTTCTTGTGTGTGCTGCAGGAATACATTCTCAATGATACCTCAGCCTGATGAAAGCGTAACTAACTTCACTGGGAATCGCATCTGGGAAGTTTTTTCACCTGGGCAAATGATGGAGGGTGATGTAATGGACTTCCTCATTGATGATTGGAAGCAAGATCCCGAGAGAAATGCTGATTTCGCATCTGGGAAAAGGATATTGCTGAGTCCATATTTCATCACGGTAATCAATCAGATCGGTTTCTTTCTGTTGAACAAGACTGCCTATTGTTTTTACAAGTTTTAATAATACTTTGCTTGATGATCCTTTTCCGCTATCTATTTTCTATTTTGGCTTTTTTTGCAGGTTGTGCTTGACTGTTTGTTTTACGAGGATGAAAATAAAGTGTTTAATGTGGAGAGTGCAGCGAGAGATTTCAAGGGCTATGTTAAAGCTAATGAAGACTTGCTCAGTGCCGACCTTGTGAGATATACTAGCTGATTTTTGGTTTTTATTTGTTGTTGTGATGCTGGTTTTTATTTTGAATATTTAACATCTCTTTTATGGTCATTTGTTTTTAGATCATGATGCCTCTATTCAAGCCTATGGTTTTATCAAAGGATAGGAAAGTGAACCACTATTCCTTATATGACATGAATCGGTACCGAAGTAGCGTTGACATCCTTGACTCTTTACCTTATCCGAAGAACCACCGTCCTTCAAAGAACACCTATCACAAAGACTGCGAGAAGATTGTGAGTGGCATTTATTATCTGTACTGGATTAATGTTTCTGCTTTTTCTGAGACCTAAAACTGTGTGGGTTGTTTTGTTTTTTTACAGATTTCTAGATTGGTCAAAGTAATGAAGGTTGTGTATGGTGATTGTCGGTGTCAAAACCGGCGGATCTCGGGTAGGGGGTCCCGAACTGTGCGTCTAGGCGGATGGTAACAGGAGACAAGGGACACGATATTTTACCCAGGTTCGGGCCCTCTTGATGGAGGTAAAACCCTACGTCCTGCTTGATTGATATTGATGATGTGGGTATTACAAGAGTAGATCTACCACGAGATCAACAAGGCTAAACCCTAGAAGCTAGCCTATGGTATGATTGTTGTTATTCTACGGACTAAACCATCCGGTTTATATAGACACCGGAGAGGGTTAGGGTTACACAAAGTCGGTTACAATGGTAGGAGATCTAATATCCGTATCGCCAAGCTTGCCTTCCACGCCAAGGTAAGTCCCATCCGGACATGGGACGAAGTCTTCAATCTTGTATCTTCATAGTCTTGGAGTCCGACCGATGATGATAGTTCGGCTATCCGGACACCCCCTAGTCCAGGACTCCCTCTGTAGCCCCCGAACCAGGCTTCAATGACGACGAGTCCGGCGCGTATATTGTCTTCGGCGTTGCAAGGCGGGTTCTCCTTCAAACTTCATGTTCCTATCGAATAGTGTCCGGCTTCCTTATAAATGTTGCGCTCCTTGGCTTCTACGTCCAATAATGGCCCTCTTCCACGTGTCGTATGAATGCGAAAAGCTAGGGTATTTTTACATTTTACCCCCTAGCCGTGCGAACGAGCCGCCTATAAGAGAGGCGATGATCTAGATCCAACTCACACCATCCTCCTTCCGCAAGTACTCATCGAAGCGCCTCTGACAAAAATCCATTCTATCATGGATAGTCGACGCGGCTCCTCCTCTCGCGCTCCCAGCCCTCAGCCAAGAGATTGGGGGAGATGCTCAGTTCCACATAGCGATCTAGTGGCGCTCCAAACCGAGGGATATCTTCCCCCAGCCTTCATGGTTCCGGTTCGAGCCGGACTGGCCACCTTCAGGGGTGGAAAGCAGGCGGAGAGCGTCCCCAACCCTTCCAAAGGAGAGCGAGTATGCTTCGTCCCTTATCTAATAAGGGGACTCGGATTTCCCATACATCCGTTTCTCCGGGGGCTCCTGGAGTTCTACGGACTCCAGCTTCACCACCTTACACCTGCCTCCATTTTGCACATCGCGGGCTTTCTAGCTCTTTGCGAGCTGTTCTTGGGCATCAAGCCCCATTTTGCGTTGTGGAAGAGATTGTTTTGCCTCGTACCCCGTTCTCACGAGGGGTCGATATATCAAGTGGGTGGAGCCGAAATATGGCGCATCGCCGGGACCGGATATCTATCCGGCACCCCGAAGAAGGCGTCCGAAGACTGGCCTTCGGAATGGTTCTACATGGAGGACGCCCCTCTGCCGGATCCAGTTCGGATCGGCCTCACGGAGTTCAGCAATGCTCCCTTGAAGAAACGCCTGAGTTGGTGCCCGCGGAGCCCTCAACGGGAAGATGATGGGAGCGTCCATTATCTGATGGGCCGGATTAGGTTACTGGCCCACTCCGGATTGACCATGATTGGAATCATGGCCACGTGCATTATGCGAGGGGTGCAGCCGCTCCAATATAGGGGCCACCCTATGTGGGATTTCAACGGGGAAGATGACGCCACCCGTCATGGCCGCAGAGGGCCGGGCTCGGCCGCCGATCTGGTAAAGATCATGTCCGGTTTGTACAAGGGGGAGAAGGAGGACTTCCTCCGCACGAGTCCATTGAATGGATTCTCCATGAATAACCCTCGGAGCTGGGTAAGCGAACGTTTATCTATTCGATCCATATTTCCAAAGTCAAGTGTCTTATTTTGTGATTTTGACGTAGGAGCTGCGCCGGGACGTGGAGGGCATACAAAGCCAGACTCCACAGCCCGAGGATCTGGGATGGTCCCTTGATCCGGCCTCCGAAGAGGATCCGGACATAAAGGTGGAGCTGATCGATGGGGTGTTCCACCAACTTAGCATGGACGATGTTCTAGTCGCCATTACGGCTGACTACCCAGGTTTATTTTCGGCTTCCCAGGTGACTACGACCGGAGCCCTGACACCATCATTTGATCCATGCTCATTTCTGACCATCTTACACCGATGGTGCATCGCAGGAGGCGTCTTTAAGGCAGGAAGCTGAAACCGCGGCGGCTGACCAGCAAGGGTCAGTTCGGCCCAGCAGGCGGAAGAGGAGTGCGATGCGAATTGAAACGTCGCTGCAACGGTACAGAGCACCGCTGTTTTTAAGGGAAGGATCCTTAGGAGGTATATTAATGCTCATGAATTTTCCAGGAGAAAGAGCGCTCGCCGGACAGTGTCCGGAGAGGTTGCCAATCAAGCCTCCGCCAGCCATGCTCCAACGCGTGGTCCGGAAGGGGAGGCGAACACAAGGCATGAGCCGGATGCTCCTCCAATGGAGGATGCCGACAGGCTGTCCATCACCAGGTCTGAGGTGGAGAGCGCCATGAATCACAGGCGTCGCCGGACAGTTCTTCGTGACGCGTGTTTCTCCCCGGAGGCGTTGAATGCCTTCAATGAGGGAGACACGCACCTCCGTGCCGCTCAAGATGGTTTAACCAGAGCCACGGAGCAGTATGTGAAGGACATACGAGTAAGCAATTTTAATAGTTATATATGCCAGCAGCCCCCGAGACTTAAAATAGTTAAAATAACTGATTTAAGGATCATTTGTTATGCAGGTTCTTACGGAGAAGAATACCCACCTATCCCAGGAGCTTCAAGAGTGCAAGGCCCATCTTGAGGCCGGACTGGCCGCCACAGGGGGAGCTACAGAGACCCCCGCTGGTAATACATACTTCGAAAAGATAAGTAGTTAATAAAGTGCGGCATGTGCGTAAATCTGACAATAATATTGCAGAGGTTGCTAAACTAGATCCGGACAAGCAACAGCTACTGCGCCAGCTGAAGGCCGGCGAGAGGGTGCTTATGAAGGTGCAGCAGGAGAGAAACAAGCTCCAAGATGCCCACACCCAGCTAGGAGAAGAGCTGAAAGATGTTCGGGCCCAGCTGTCTGGCTCCGTGAAGGAGAATCAGCGGCTTCGTCGCGGCATTTATAGTAAGTGCTTGAGCAAACTCCTTTGAAAAGAAGAGTTCGGCGAGGAAGTCGATTGACAGAAATGTGTCTTTAGGTGTGCTCACAGGTCGCCCTGCGGAGGGGATGCCCGGTTCAACGGGTGACCAACTCCCCGAGCTGATGCAACTGCATGAACGTGTTCGGCAAACGATGAGTGGCGTCGCCCAGGCCTTATGGCCGTCCGTCTCCCTACTCGACAGCCTTGAAGGGCTTGCCGAGAAGCTTCAAGGAGCACGGCAGCGCTTCCGTCTGTGGAAGATATCGGCCTGCTGTCAAGGCGCCAGGGAGGCCTGGGCCATGGTGAAGACGTGGTACAAGAAGGCGGACCCGAACCGCATGGCCGAGGTCGGACCTGCGGGGCCCGATGGGAAGGATATCCCTGTGGGCTTAATGTACGGCCAAGTAGAGTTGGCCGCTAAGTATTCCCAACAGGACTGTAAATTAGACAGCCTGTTAGACGGGATTGAAGAGGAGTACAATCAGTCAATTTGATGATGTATTTTAAAATGACATGTAAAATGCCTTCTAGCCGGATTGTAGATCATTTGTCTTTGCCGACCTTTTCGCTTCAACCTCGGGACCCTAGAGTCCGGAGTGTGTCCGAATACCTTCTCAGTTATGAAAAAACCGGGGCATGCATGGAGACCAGGCGTAGGGGTCATTAGTGCCTTATCAGACAAGTGCCCAACTAGTTATGTTATATTACATGGTTAGTAAGAAACATCTTCCAGGGAGAATAGTTCCGTTAGGGGTTCCTTTCACTAGGAGGCATGCCCTAAGGTGCATGCCCGTACTGCGAAGAGAGAAGAAAAAGCATCTGGGGGCAGATAAGTTAAATAAGTAATAAATCATCTTTCAAGTCACCGACCGAATATTCCCTTAAGAACACTAGCTTTCGGCTTCACCCAGTCTGAGGTACACATCCGGCTAACCCAGCAGTAATAATCGCAGAGGTGCTCCCTTTACCTCCTAGCCGAACAATCGGGAACGTAGGGGTAAGCACAGGAGCCAGGCAACCCAGCTTGGCCAAAACTTAAGTCATATCGATGCATATAATGGTGAATAAAAGGTACATGCGGAAGTATGACACATGTGTTGGGCATGAAGCCCGTATAAATAAGCTTCTGTTAAAGAAGCCCCCAGGTATAATGAGTGCTAGGAGCACATCAAGTGTGTGCGAACAATGCGCAAATCAGCCTATCAAAGGCTTTTACTAAAAAAAGTGAGAAGAAGGAGGGGGATAAGAGACAGTGAAAATGTAAAAGGTGGACGGAGGAGGGAGACGAACTCTGAGTCCAGCGTAAGGCGTAGAATCTTCGGAGACGGGCTGCGTTCCATGGGTTCGGCTCGAGTTGGTTGTCAGATGCGTTACGTAGACTCTGCTTTGATATCTTCGAGCCTGCTGCTGATAGAATGCGGAACGAGCTTTTGCCACGTCCCGCTCCTCCTCTAAGGCGTCCAAACTGTCCTGCCGATCCAACTCGGCTTCTCTTTCTTCATACATGCGCACGCGAGGTGAGTCATGAATTATATCGCAGGGCAGAACTGCCTCTGCGCCGTACACCATAAAAAATGGTGTGAATCTGGTAGTGCGGTTTGGCGTGGTACGCAGCCCCCAGAGTACGGAGTCGAGCTCCTCTACCCAGTGCGTGTTAGATTCCTTGAGGGACCGCACTAGTCTGGGTTTGATGCCGCTCATGATTAGACCATTTGCTCGTTCGACTTGACCGTTAGTTTGGGGGTGATAGACTGAAGCGTAGTCGAGCTTGATGCCCATATTTTTGCACCAGAGTTTAACCTTGTCGGCCGTGAAGTTCGTGCCGTTATCAGTGATCATGCTGTGGGGGACACCATAACGGTGTACTACCCCGGATATGAAGTCTATCACGGGTCCGGATTCGGCCGTTTTAACTGGCTTGGCCTCTATCCATTTGGTGAATTTGTCCACCATGACCAATAGGTATTTTTGCTTGTGGGTTCCCCCTTTAAGGGGTCCAACCATATCAAGCCCCCAAACCGCGAACGGCCAGGTGATGGGTATAGTTTTGAGGGCGGTGGGTGGCATGTGGCTTTGATTAGCAAAGAGCTAGCAACCGACGCATCGGTGGACTAAGTCCTGAGCATCTTCCCGGGCAGTTGGCCAATAAAATCCTGTACGGAAGTCCTTGCCTACAAGGGCCCAGGCTGCGGCATGGTGCCCACCAAGTCCGGCGTGAATTTCAGCCAAGAGATTTCGCCCTTCCTCTTCGGAGATACACCTTTGAAGGACTCCGGTTGTGCTTTTCATATAAAGTTCTCCCTCATGGACCTTATAGGCTTTAGATCACCGAACTATGCAGCGGGCCTCATTTTGGTCTTCGGGGAGTTCCTGCCTAGTTAAGTAGGCTAGGAATGGTTCCGTCCACGGGGCGATTACTGCCATTATTTCATGGGCTGAGGGTGTTATTTCATTGGCTAAGCCACCGATTGTGTCAGAATGTTCCGTGTTGGGTGGCGCGGTTGGTTCCAGGTTGCTATTTCCGGACTCCTCTTCCCATAGTACGGATGGCTTAAAGAGCCGCTCCAGGAAGATGTTTGGAGGGACGGCGTCGCGTTTTGCGCCGATGCGTGCCAACACGTCGGCTGCCTGGTTGTTGTCCCTGGCTACATGGTGGAATTCGAGTCCTTCGAACCGAGCTGACATTTTTAAGACGGCGTTACGGTAGGCTGCCATTTTCGGATCCTTGGCATCAAAGTCTCCATTTACTTGGGATATTGCGAGGTTTGAATCCCCGCGGACCTCTAGGCGTGGAATGCCCATGGAGATAGCCATCCGGAGACCATGTAGAAGGGCCTCATATTCGGCTGCGTTGTTGGAGTCCGTGTACATTATTTGAACTACGTATTGGACTGTATCTCCGGTTGGGGACGTCAAGACGACGCCAGCCCCCAAGCCGGCCAACATTTTAGAGCCGTTGAAGTGCATAATCCAATTGGAGTATGCGCCGTACTCTTTAGGGAGTTCCGCTTCGGTCCATTCGGCGATGAAGTCAGCCAAAACTTGCGACTTTATAGCTCGCCGCGGTTTGTAGGTTATATCGAATGGTAAAAGCTCAATGGCCCATTTTGCAATCCTGCCCGTCATGTCACGATTGTTTATGATGTCGTTGAGAGGTACTTCGGAGGCCACTGTTATCGAACACTCTTGAAAGTAGTGTCGTAGCTTCCGGGATGCCATGAACACCGCGTACGCTATCTTTTGATAATGTGGGTACCGGGACTTACATGGAGTTAGGACAGTGGATACGTAGTACACTGGTTTTTGAAGAGGGAATTTGTGCCCTTCTGTTTCTCGTTCGATGACGAGCACCGCGCTTACAACTTGATGTGTTGCCGCGATATATAACAACATTGGTTCGCCCAAGTTGGGCGCGGCCAAGACCAGATTTGTTGCCAGTATGGCCTTTATGTCTTCGAGTCCGGCTGTGGCAGCATCCATCCATTCGAAGTGTTCGGTGCGCCTGAGGAGGCGGTAGAGGGGCAATGCCTTTTCTCCCAAACGGGAGATGAAGCGGCTTAGGGCCGCCACGCATCCAGTCAATTTTTGTATTTGTTTGAGGTCTTTTGGGATGTCCAATTGTGACAGAGCTCGGATCTTGGCTGGGTTTGCTTCAATTCCTCTACCGGATACAATGAAGCCCAAGAGCTTTCCGGCTGGTACGCCGAAAATGCATTTTTTCGGGTTAAGCTTAATGTCATATGCTTGGAGGTTGTCGAATGTGAGCCTCAAATTGTCTATTAGAGTTTTGACGTGTTTTGTTTTGACGACCACATCGTCTACGTATGCCTCCACTGTTTTGCCGATCTGGGTAGCCAGACATGTCTGAATCATGCGCTGATATGTTGCGTCGGCGTTTTTAAGTCCGAAGGGCATTGTGTTGAAGCAGAATGGTCCGTATGGAGTAATGAATGCCGTTGCGGCCTGGTCTGTTTCCGCCATCTTGATTTGATGGTATTCGGAGTATGCGTCGAGGAAACACAATGAATCGTGCCCCGCGGTAGCATCGATGATTTGGTCGATGCGGGGGAGAGGGAAAGGATCCTTTGGACAGGCCTTATTAAGGTCTTTAAAATCCACACAAAGGCGCCAGGATTTGTCCTTTTTTGGTACCATTACCAGGTTTGCTAGCCAGTCCGGATGTTTTATATCTCTGATGAATCCGGCTTCCAATAGTTTGGCTAGCTCCTCTCCCATTGCCTGTCTTTTGGGTTCGGAAAACCGTCGAAGAGCCTGTTTGACTGGCTTGAATCCTTTTAGGATATTTAGGCTGTGCTCTGCCAGCCTGCATGGGATTCCTAGCATATCTGAAGGGTGCCAGGCAAAAATGTCCCAATTTTCCCGAAGGATATCTCGTAGTGCGGCTTCTACATCAGGGTTCAATTGTGCCCCAATGGAGGTCGTCTTTGTGGGGTCCGTAGGATGGACCTGGAATTTGACTATTTCGTCTGCTGGTTTAAAAGACGTGGACTTAGGTCTCTTGTCGAGTATCACATTGTCCCTATTCACCGTGGAGCGTAGTGCCGTGAGTTCTTCTGCCGCTAGTGCTTCGGATAGTGCCTCTAGGGCTAGTGCGGCTGTCTTGTTTTCGGCGCGGAGTGCTATGTCCGGATCACTGATCAGAGTGATGATTCCATTGGGCCCGGGCATTTTGAGCTTCATGTACCCGTAATGGGGTACGGCTTGGAAATTTGTGAAATCCTCTCGCCCTAATAGAGCGTGATATCCACTGGTGAACGGGGCCACTTGGAACGTGACTTCCTCGGACCTGTAGTTGTCCGGCGAGCCGAACACCACATCTAGTGTGATTTTTCCTGTGCAGCGTACTTCCTGACTAGGGATTATGTGCAGCGTACTTCCTGACTAGGGATTATTCCTCTAAAGGTTGTGCTGCTTCGCTCAATGCGGCTCCAGTCTATTTCCATTTTTTGGAGAGTTTCCTCGTAGATGAGGTTTAATCCGTTGCCGCCATCCATGAGTACCTTGGTAAGACGAAAGCCGTCCACTATGGGACTGAGGACCAATGCGGCTGGTGCTCGGGCTGTTTGGAATTTAGGTTCGTCACTGGCATTGAAGGTGATAGCCTGTCGCTCCATGGATTTGTTGTTGCTACTTGGTAGACTTCGGCGAGGCTGCGGATTGTTCATTTCCGCATATTATTTGATGCGAAAGTCTCGAAGACTGTTGATACCGTACTGGTGCTGTTGGGCTGGTTGTCCGGGGCTAGAAGCCCTTCGCCACTTTTGGCCACCTGCCATAGTATCCAACATGCTCGGAGGCTATGTGTTGGAGTGGCGCCTTCTGCATTATGGATTTTGCAGGGTCCGCTGAGCCATTCTTCTAGTACGGTTCCGTACCCTTTGGGGGGGTTTTGCTTTTTGGTTTTTGACCCAGGTGCTTTAGCGTGGTGCACCCTTTTATTCCGGACTAAGGTTGTGTTCAGGGCCGGATTGTCCCAAAATCTAGTTTCGGTTTTCCAGGCACTCTCCATCGCATAGTATTTTTGTACTATGGTTGCCAGGTCGGCGAAGCGCGTGACCTCGCGACGACTTATGGCATTCATGATTCCCTTGTCCGTGCAATTATTGCAGAAAATAGAGATTGTGCTTTCCTCATGGCAGTCCTTTATCCTGTCCATAACCGGGAGGAATCTGGCCCAGTAATGATGTACTGTTTCATCGGGCTCTTGCCGTATTTGAGATAGATCGCTTGTGTTTGGGTGGGCGGGTGGAACTAAATTCGGAGCCCCGCCCAATCTGAGGCTCAAAGGCCGAGGAATTTCCAGATTTGGAAGCTTGGATTGCTGGAGATCGTCCAACGAATCTAGTCCGCTGCCTGACTTTAGGTTCAGTACTCGATTGACGTCTGTCCCTCCGCGGGAATCCGGCGTGAAGGGATCGGGAATCCGGACATAACTGGTTCTTAACATAGGGGAAGAGTCGCCGCGTTGTTCTTCCACCACAGCAACATGGTGGGTAGCCTGGGGAGAGTTAATTTCTCTCAGATCGGTTTTAAGCCCAATCTGATCGTAGTCTGTAGCGACTCCCAGGGCGGCGATGCGATCCAAGAGCTCGTTTACGGAAGAGAGCTCCATCGGATCCAGCTACTCGGTGAATTCTGAGTTGATGCGAAGATCGCTTTTGATGACCCGAGAGGTCACAATCGAAGCGGTGGCCGGACAGGCAGTCATAAGAAAACCACCCAGCTGGATAGCTTGATCGGCGGCCAAAGCTCCTTTGGCAATGATACCGTCTTTAAAGACGGGAGGAGGCATCCTTCCTGATTGCGACGGCACAGAGGAACTCTCAATGAAAGCACCAATGTCGGTGTCAAAACCGGCGGATCTCCGGTAGGGGGTCCCGAACTGTGCGTCTAGGCGGATGGTAACAGGAGACAAGGGACACGATGTTTTACCTAGGTTCGGGCCCTCTTGATGGAGGTAAAACCCTACGTCCTGCTTGATTGATATTGATGATGTGGGTATTACAAGAGTAGATCTACCACGAGATCAAGAAGGCTAAACCCTAGAAGCTAGCCTATGGTATGATTGTTGTTATTCTATGGACTAAACCATCCGGTTTATATAGACACCGGAGAGGGCTAGGGTTACACAAAGTCGGTTACAATGGTAGGAGATCTACATATCTGTATCGCCAAGCTTGCCTTCCACGCCAAGGAAAGTCCCATCCGGACACGGGACGAAGTCTTCAATCTTGTATCTTCATAGTCTTGGAGTCCGACCGATGATGATAGTTCGGCTATCCGGACACCCCCTAGTCCAGGACTCCCTCAGTGATGCTCAGTACAATGCGAGCAAGCAGCCCAATTGGGAGCTGTTTGCAAAGAAACCAACGTTTTTCAAGGTTCCACTTCAAGGGGAAAATGAATGTGGCCATTATACTCTGAAGTATGCGGGATGCTATGATGGTGAAAAGATCGTTGGGAACATTCGAGATTATGACGTGGGTTTCTTGTTGAGCTTTTCACTTTCTGTTTTTGGCTTACTGTGTATCCTTTTTTTTATGTGTCATGATTTTTTATAATTTGTTTTATTGTTTTGCAGCCACGCATTGTTGATTGGAACGCTGAGGATCTGTATAGAGTTGTGTTCAACCGGAATAACCATCTTATGGTGACGGAGCTTCCCAAGGAGGTTCAGGCTTTGGCTCCTCATGCATAGGAGAAATGGTCATCATTTGCATAGTGAATTGGATAGTTGTGTGATATATCTCTTGAAAACATTGTAGGCTCTATTTTGTAGTGTTTGATGTCTTATCGAGTACTATGTAATAACTAGTATATTTTGTGTTGTGTTTTAAGTGTGGCACAATGTTTTACAAACTTTTTTTCCATGATGATTGTGTGGTTGAATAGCTGTTTCATTTGTGTATGTTTCATCAGGAATTCGTTTTGGTTAAGTTTTAGTTTTTGTACTGAAGACTTATATAGTAGTTGAACTGAAAACACTTTTTTCAAGTGTATTTACGAGTTGTTGCTGAGAAAGTGAGATTTATTTTAGTTTTATGTGATTCCATCCTAAGTTGGACCTTTGTACTTTCTGTACTCTCGTTTTCTTGTACTTATGATATAGTTCTGTTAGTACTGATTTGTAATCTCATTCAGCGTAAGGCTTTTAAAATTTTGGTGCCAAATTTCTGTTTGAACTTCTTGAACTTTAGTAGTTGAACTTCATAGTAAAAGTTAAAGTATTGGTTTAAATTAGCTACGTTTAAGAGATAGTCCTATTAAGTTCAAAACTATTTCTTTCTCAAGGCATTAATTGGTATCATCATAGCACTTACCGAATAAACTTAGTTGTACTGAGATTTCAATTGTGCTAGTACTTTGATCAATTATTCATTTTTTGTGTTGTTTGATGCTAGTACGTCTTCTGTTGTGTTTCTTGTGATTTTTCTCTTGTGTCGACCTTATATCTTTTTGATTTAGTTTTTGGCCTTCTTTTTTTATAGGTTGTGGTTCTTCTCTAGGCAATGTTTGGTATAATCCTAGCACTTGCTGTATAGACTTAGTTGTACTGAGATTTCAGTTGTATTGCCACTGTTAATTCTTAGTATGTCACTATTTTAAGGAATGCGAACTGAAGCTTCCCGTTCCTTTTTATATATTTGTAGAATGAACATACCGTGTGTTGAACTGTACCAGAACTTTCAGTCCTAGCATGCTAGTGACTATGAAATACGTACTAATGTTACTTTGCTTTTCCTGATGCAGTACTTAGTGAATTTCTAACTACTTTTTAGCACGATGCTTTTTAGTACTGAATGTTGTCCTCGGCTGAAACTTAGTCTTTTTAGTGTTCTTCTGAAACTAAAAACTGATTTTTTTAGCGTGATAGTACTACCGTTCATGTCTAAGCTGTACTGAGCGTCGAAGGCTACTATTTGCTTTTGTCCTTAGTTAGTCTGCCACTTTTTTTTGCGAAAATATTCATGTGTTATTTTTTTTCTCTATGACTAGTGCTGCGTGGCAGCCATCAAGTTTCAACTTCAACCTACTTCAACTTCAAAGGATGGATCAACAAAATAGGAAGCTAGCAAACTTGTTGGATGACATAAGCAAACGATGTACTTGATAGACATAGGCAAACTTGTTCAAACCCTGACACACATAGCATAAGGTAGCTGGTTCAACATAATGAAAGCAAACTACAAATCTGAAACAACAATACTAAGGACACACATAGCATAAGGTAGCTGGTTCAACATAACAAATGCAGACTTTCATGCATCTTCATCCGCGAAGTTGCAGTGGTAGTAGGGGTCAGCCTCCTGCTCTTTTGAAATATCCCAATCTGTCACGATGTTGTCGATTGTCTTCCATGACTTGTACGTTGCATACGCATCTATTCCTGCGTACGTGATGAGGTTGTTTGGCAGCGGGCTGGTCCCCCACAGTTTGTGGCCTGCCATGTTCATCTTCTTCTTCATGCCTTCGTAGAATGGGTGGATGACGCCGCCTGCAACATCGGCCAAGGAGTCGTAGTATTTTTTGGTCTTTGGATCTTTCCACTTGCGCTGCATGTCGATGAAGTTGTTGGGGTTGATTTCCAAACCAGACTCCTGCAGCATCCGCTTGTCACCTCCAATGCTGAAACCAACAAATGTGTACAATTTCTCCTCCTGCAGGAAGTCTTTGAGGCGCTTGGGCCTGCAAGGGGGGAGACACACATTTAAAGATTAGTCTTCTTTTTTGAGGATTTAATTCTTCTGCTTTTTTTGTTTTACAAGTGATAATGCATGAGGTAGATGCTTATATATTATGAGCCATGCATGAATGTAGTTCAGAAACTAGTACACAAAGTCCTGAAATTAAATTCAACTACACCGTGTTATTTTTTTCTTTTTTGCTATCTTTGTTGCTTCACCAAATGCTTCACCAAATTAGAGAATCATTTTACCAGAGTCAATGATACATGTGTTGCTTGATTTAAGTTTTAGTTTTCTTTTTTGTTGAATAAAAGACCTATACCAGTGCTTGATACATCTTTATGCATTAATTCTATATCAAGTTCAAAAATTAGTTTGAGAAACATGTGCATCAAGATATGGACCTATACCACTTCACCAAAGATCTTTTAATACATCAATTCTATAAACTATACTAGTGCATCAAGATCAGAATCTATGCTAGTACATCAAGTTCAGAAATTAATTTGGTGCATAAAGTTCAGAATGCTATAAACTTTTTTCAGATGCTAATCTGGTGAAACAATCCACTTCACAGTTTCAGAAATGCATGTAACTTGAGAAACATGTAATCGTGCATCCACTTCATAGACTATAGTAGTTCATCTAGTTGGGAAACAAGTTTTAATTAAGTTTTTAGTGACTAGTACTGGTACAACATATGAATGAACAGTAGTATGGGTTACCATTTTGTGGCTGCTGCGATGTGGCACACAAAGCAGAGTTCCTCGACGCACAATTGCAGGACTGCCGCCATCTGTGGAGGTTTTTCCTCGTCGATGTACTCCACATCAACTCCGATGAAGCTCGGATACAAGCCGCCGCCCTTCATCCTGAGCCTGCTCATCATCTCGTCGGCCTTGTCTGGTTTGCTGGTGCAGACGATCTCCAACATCTCCTTGCCGTGGAGCTCAACCCCTTTGAGTGTTTTGGTGTACTCGTGCTTCTCGTCGGGGACGTGAACGTCGACGAGGTTGCTACTCTTGTTTGAAGTCTCGCCATGGTGATGCTTGGCGGACGGTTCCTCCGCCATCGCCTTCCTCCAGCGACTGTGGGCTTGGGAGAGAGAAGTTTTTGGTTTGTGTGCAGTGGAGATGGAAGCAGCAATGGTGGTTCGGTGAATGAGGCAGAGATGGAAGACAATGGGGTATTTTGCAGTGCATCGACGGTGATGTGTTGGAGGCGGTTCGTCGGGGACGTGGGCGTAGTGGTCATGGGGGTCGCCATTTGCAGTGCGTCGTGGCAACCGCCCAGTGGGTGGCGCGGGTGGTGGCCTGTAAGAACTAACCGCCCAAGACAAATGTTTTTTTACTGCTGCACTGATTAGTCTTGTCAAGTTGTACTTACGATCTGCAAAATCCCACTTGCACGTCTCTGCGGTGGTGATGATGGCATTTTGCACTGTTTAGGTGACGTATGGCTCTATGATGTTTTTCCGTGTGGATGTTTAAGCATTGTTTTTCTATTGAAGTCTTTATACACTAGTTTATGTCAAAACATTTTTTTTCAGTGCCCAGGGAGTTGTTGCTCAAAACTTGTACTTATTTTATTTTCATTTGCACCAACCTAAGTTAGGCCTTTATAGTTTTTGTGTTCTCATTTTTAGTGCACTTATGTTTTAGTACTGTGTGAACTGAATTGTAATTTCATACAGCGCACGGGTTTGAAATTTGATGTCACAGTGGAGCGAGTGGCCTGACTGATCCTGCTATTTTAGTACTAATGTCGTATTATGTTTGAACTGATTTTTTTATAACTTAGGTTGGGGGTGGGGGTTTGAGATTATTTTATGACCAGGTCGTTCGTTGTGGTGTGGACAGATTTTATA
Organism: Triticum dicoccoides; assembly: GCF_002162155.2. NCBI lineage: Eukaryota > Viridiplantae > Streptophyta > Magnoliopsida > Poales > Poaceae > Triticum > Triticum dicoccoides. Next base: position 191,614,125 of record NC_041381.1, read on the forward strand.
TAAATAAGAAATTTAGCAGAATTGACAAATAAATTCTATTTGAACTTTTTGAATTTTAGTAGTTGAACTTGTCAGATTTTATATAAATAGGAAATTTATCATAATTGACAAACATTATATGTTTGAACTTTTAGAGTTTTAGTAGTTGAACTTGTCAGATTTTATATAAATAGGAAATTTAGCATAATTGACAAACATTATATGTTTGAACTTTTAGATTTTTAGTAGTTGAACTTGTCAGTTTTTCTATAAATAAGAAATTTAGCATAATTGATAAACATTATATGTTTGAACTTTTTGAGCTTTAGTAGTTGAACTTGTCAGATTTTATATAAATAAGAAATTTAGCATAATTGACAAACATTATATGTTTGAACTTTTTGAGTTTTAGTAGTTGAACTTGAAAGTAATATTCAATTCGGTTTTTAAATTATGTACATTTAACAGATAGGCTATTAAGTTCTGTTCTTTTAAGAGGTTCATTGTTTTTGTATCATATTTTTTCCTTTTTTCTTGTAGAGGTTAATTGACAAACATTTTTCTTGTAGTTTATATTTCTTTGTCCCGCCCTCTGGTTTGTATACCTGGGCTTATTGGTGGAGTGTTTTGTTGACGATGTAGGCTATTGGGCCGTTTTCCGGCCCAGATAGCTCGTCCGTGCGGCTGTGCAGTGCATCGTGCGCGTGCGCTCTGGGTTTAGTCCCACCTCGCTAGTCGAGGGGGCTCCGGACCTGTTTATAAGCGCAGCTGAGGCTCACCAGTTGAACTCCTTTGAACACTTACCTGAGCGCTTATACACGGTGCTCGCTCTCTCTCTTGACCTGTGGGCCCCGGTCGGCGGGTCCTGCGTTGTGCGGATTACTAGGGATTCGCCCACGGGCTCGAGTTCAAGTATCTAGCATTGTCAGGGCCTGTGCATTGTCAGTTTTGTGTGAGTGTAATATTTTTCATTTGAGTTTTTTGCCTTCTTTTCTGTGTTTGTTTTGGTGATTATTCTCAAGTGTCTTCTGGTGTCATTTTCAGAACTATGGTACTTGCATGTAGACTGAGTTGTACTGATAGTGCATTCATAGTAGCGCTTACGGACTAATGCTTCTTTGTACTTTTTATTGTAGTAAGTATGTACTATCCGATCAAGAGTACTGAGTTGTACTGACATGGAACAACGTTGTAGATAAACTACAACGTTCCATTGAGGAGCTACTTTTCAATTTTGAAATGATGGATTAACAACATACGAAGCTACCAAACCAAACTTATATAATGAGATAAGCAAAACATTATACTTGATGACATAACCAAACTTGTTCAAACATGACAAGCATGACATAATCATACTGGTTCAACCCAACAAGAGCAAACTACTAATTTGAAACAACAAGATAAAAGGCAAGCACAAGCGGAAGTAAAACGAAGGCAGGCTCTGATGTATCTTCATCCCGTAAAGGGGCAATAGGGGCGGTCGTAGAAGTTTTCAGCCTCCCGCTCTTTCGCATATTCCGAACCATCTGTGATGTAGTCGATCATGAACCATGACTTGTACGCGGCGTACGCATCTACTCCTGCGTACTCGATGAGGTTGTCTGGCAGCTCGCTGGTCCCCCACAGTTTGTAGTCTTCCTGCGTGTTGATCTTGTTCTTCATGCCTTTGTAGAATGGGTGGATGACGCTGGCTGCAACATCAGTCAAGGAGTCGTACTCTTTTCTGGTGTATGGAACTCTCCACTTGCGCTGAATGTCGATGAACTTGTTGGGATTGATCTCCATACTGGACAACTTCAGCTTCTCTTTGTCGCTTTCAATGCTGAAACCGGCAAATGTGAACAACTTCTCATGTTGTAGCATCTCGGTCAGGCGCTTGGGCCTGCAAGGGCAGAGACATTTTGAATATTAGCATTACTTTGATGTTTGAATTATTCATTTTTGTTTTGTTTTACAAGCGATGAATCCATGAAGTAGTTGTTTACGTAGGATAAACAATGGATGAATGTACTTCAAAAACTAGTAAAGAAAGTTCTGAAATTAAATTAAGTACATCATGTTATTCTTCTTCTTGGATTATACATAGTTTCAGTCAATGTTGTATGTTCTGCATTGGTACTATGTTAGTCTACTTTTGTTGAAATGGGATAACACAGAACCAGTGCTTCACCAAGTCCTTAGTTTATTTTCTTATGAAAATAACATTAGATCAAATTCAGAAAATACTTCACTACATCAAGTTCAGAAACATCTTTTTAATACATCGAGTACATAAACTACTCTATTGGATCAACTTCAGAAACTACACTAGTCGATCAACTTCAGAATTTAATCTTCCGCAAGATTTTCCAAATAGTAATCCAATGCATCAGGTTCAAAAATACATTTATAGTATATCTACTTGAGAAAATGCAGTAGTGCATCCACTTTTCACAAATCACACTAGTACATCTAGTTGGGAAACAACTCTGATTAAATTTTCACGATACAGTACTAATAAAACAGATAAACCATATGCAGGGTAAATGAGTAGGATTGCTCACCATTTTGTGGCCGCTGCGATGTGGTACACCAAGCAGAGTTCGTCGATGCACAACTGCAGGACTGCTGCCATCTGGGGAGGTTCATCTTCGTTGGTGTAGTGCACACCAACGCTGACGATCCTACGAAACCTGCCGCCAAGCTTCATCCAGAGCTTGGAGATCACCTCGTCGGCCTTTTCTGGTATGCTGGTGCAGACGATCTCCAGCGTCTCGCTGCCGTGGAGCTCAACCCCTTTGAGGGTTGTTGTGTACTCGCGCTTCTCGCCGAGGACGTTAATGTCGATGAGGTTGCTGCTCTTGTCCGACGTCTCGGCATGATGATGCTTGGCGGACGGTTCCTCCGCCATTGCCTTCCTCTGGCGACTGAGAGAAGTTTTTGGTTTGTGTGCAGTGGAAATGGAAGCGGCAATGGTGGTTTGTGGGAACGAGGGAGAGATGGCAGAGAATGGGATTTTTTGTAGTGCATGGACGGGGATTTGTGGGAGGCGGTTCGTTCGAGGGTGTGTGTGTAGTGGGTGTTGTGGCGTGGGGTCACCGTTTGCAGTCCCTTGTGGCAACCTCTCAGTGGGTGGCGCGGGTGGTGGCATGGAAGAACTAACCGTCCAAGTTAAATGGTTTTTACTATTGAACTGACTAGTCTTGTCAAGCTGTACTTATGACCTGCCAAATCCCACTTGCACGTCTCTGCGGTGGTGATGATGGCATTTTACTGTGGCACCGATTCGTATAGTCAAGCTCTACTTATCAGCTGCTTATCCCACTTGCACGTGTCAGTGTCGGTGTTGATGGAGGTTTGAACTCCTCTACTGTCATACTCGGACTGGTGATTGAAGTGTAATTGAACGTACCAAATACCAGTGAGACTATGTGTGTGGTAATGTTTTTTTAAAACAATTTTCATATTTTTTAAAGGATTGTTTATATCAAGATAATCTGTGAGTATTTTTATAGATAAATTAGATTTTCACCAGTACAGGATGTATTATATTCGCATTTTGCTTGAGGTAATTATTTTTATGTACTGATGGTCTTTTTGAATTGGGACTGGCAGGAGCAGGCATAGCTTTGTTTTTTCAAAACGATTTTTTTAGTCGTTCACTGGTGTGTTTGTTTAATATGCCTTTTGTACTGCCGACTGAGAATTATCAGTACTGATGTACTACAAGAGTTTAAATTTTTCCTTGACATTTTTTTTGCTGAGTTACTGGTTGACAGTAGTGTTTTGCGTCAGATATATCCAGATAAGTTTTTTCAAATTTATTTGTGACTGCATTCAAAAGGATTATCAAATGGTTTAAATAATAATGTCACTGCTTCAGCGGGCACAAATCAGAAATTATATCAGTAGTGATGTGTACTCTGCCTTGTACTAACGACTGAGAGTTATCAGTACTAATGTACTACAAGAGTTTAAATTTTTCCTTGACATATTTTTTTCCTGAGTTACTGGTTCACAGTAGCATTTTGCGTCAGATATATCCAGATAAGTTTTTTCAAACGTATTTTGTGACTGCATTCAAAATGATTATCAAATGATTTACATAATAATGTCACTGCTCCAGCGGGCACAAATCAGAAACTAAAAACAACTTTAGTTCTGATCGAGAAATCGACGATAAAGCTAAATAAGTTTTGGTAACGACAGTGTTTGTGAAATGCTTCCTCATTGTGTGCTGATGCAACTGAGACTGCAAGGTTATTTTTTAGTTGACACAGCAGGATAACCACTATGTATTGTTCAGTCTTGAGCTTCTCCTACCTGTCCCCGAATGTTGTGCCTTGTCGGCGCTCTTTCCAGGTTGAGCCTTGGTAGCTTCATCGTGAGTTTTAGTTTCCTCGCCCCCGACACTGTCATCTTCATTGTCTTCGTCTGATTGGTCGTCATTCTCATCAAAATCTTCTTCTTCATCGTCTTCATTTGATTGCTTGGAACTCTGTACATTGCCCTGTTTATGTTCAGCTCCACTGACCTCCTTGCCCACTTTGCACGTGCAGGCATTATGTCCGTCAGTTCTGCCACACTTGCGGCAAGTGTAGCTGTTATGTGTGTTGTCTCCATTGGTAGAAACCTGGGTGGCTCCAATCTGCTTGTTCTTGTTGACAGTGGCATCTGTGCGGAGTGGACATGTGCGGTAGTTATGGTTGCTCACGATGTTGCAGAATCCGCATGCCCTTATCCCGAGGGGTTTGCCGTCCAGGCCAAATTCCACGTGCTTGATGGGGTGTGGTGGCTTTTTGGCTGCTGCTTGCGACTTGCTCTTCCTCCCCTTTGTATTTGAGAATATTGGGGGTTTAATCACCCTTTCCTGCTGCTGCTGGTAGGATGTGCTATTGTCATGTCGTTCGCCTACAGCACCATCAAGCTCATGATCTCGCATGTGAGTTTGTCGGTGCTCTTGAGTGTGCACATGGGCAAGCTCCGGTTGCTGCTGCTCCTCTTCCTCGTTCTCAAACGGGTCAATAGCTCCTAGATGGTTCATCTCGGATAACATTGTAGCAATATCCTGCTCAATGGCTTCATTGTCCGTGACACCTCCATTTTCAGCAGAATGCATGACGTCGAGTTCTTGTTCAAGTTTGTCCATGACGACCCGCGACCTTGTAATTTGCTCTTGGCTTCTCAAGCTTTTTCTGTGCACCCTCATGTTCAGTGTCAGCAGTGAGCTTTCAATGTAGTATTGGGATGCCATGTTTGACGCTACTGTCCTCAAGTCATTTCTGTCAAATGTTGGCTGGATGTTCGGGCGTTTGGTGTATCTCCTAAGTATGTATTTCTCTGGAACACTGGCAGCCTTAATTGTCTGCATCATGCACAGGACATGCACACAGAAAAGACCTGTATTTGTTTTTGGAAGAGGTGCATGTTTTTTGTCATTTCATTTGAACAAAAACTTTGCAAAAAAGTAGTACAGTATGTAACATCTTTTTTGTAGTCCTCACCTGTGTGGTCCCATAGCCTGCACTCGCACTCATATGTTTCTCCCACGGGGTCTGCAACCACCTGGAACGCGTGCTGAGCCCACACAGACAGTTTTTGCGGGTGGTTGTAGCGCACTAGGTACTTTGTGGGCTCTTCCGTCTCTGTCGCCGTGAAGAGTGTGCTCAGTTTTAGCCTATCTCTGATCTTGCTGTACACAGCTTGTGTGTACAGCTTTGCCATCTGGGTGTCAAACCCATAGAAGGTCAGCGTGTTTTGTTCCTTCAGCAGATGCAAGAATGATGACCAAATTGTTAGTTTTCTCGCAGGAAAAACTTCTAATAAAGTTTTTACTTTAGTAAGCATGTAATTTTTTGTCTTACGACAAGTGATAGAGCTATACCCGGTTACCCATTGTCTCCTGGTTCTCTGTCTGCCTCCTGGTTTTGACGCAGGAGTTTACCTGGCTAACAAACCGGTGCAGGTTATGTCTCTCATTTACGTAGTTCTTCTTGAGCACATAGTTCATGCTCTCACTTTGCTGTGTGGATGTCATTTTGGCGCAGAAAATTTCTTTGAAGTAGGCTGATATCCATTTCTCACGCTCGTTCCACATGCCCACCATTGTGGCATCATTGTGGAGGTTGTACTTATCCATGAGTCTTTTCCAGGTATCCTCAAACTCAGTTGGCATGAGGGGCCAGTTGAGAATTGATGTGAATTCATCCTTAAAGTCTCGTGCAGGAAATACAGGTACGTGAGGTGTTCCCTGTACTTCTTCATAATGTGCCAGTGGCATAGCTTATGTATTGTGTTCTTGAAAACATCTGTGATCGCCAAAGCCATTGCCGGGCACTGGTCTGGTAATGAGAAAATAGACTCAGAGTGGTCAGCAGATGGTTGTGCATATATACCAATAGAACTGACACAACATTTTTATTGTGTTACTTTCCTTTTCTTTTTTGGAAGGGGGTGGTGGTTGGGGGTGTTTTTAGCGGTTGTACCTGTGAGGATGCATGTAGGAGCCTTCCTTCTCATGCACCTTAAAAATGTCTTGAACAGCCACTTGAATGAATCTGCATCCTCATCTCTTATCAGGGCAAAACCAAAGAATGTAGTCTGTAAGTGGTTGTTAGTTCCGACAAACACCCCAAGTGGCATATGGTACTTGTTGGTCTTATATGTTGTGTCAAACGTTACGCAGTCCCCGAAGTCCTGATACGCCCCTCGGCAGCTTGCGTTCGCCCAGAATATGTTCTTAACTCTGTCGGACTCATCGAGTTGCATGTCACAGAAGAATTCCCTGTTTATAGCATTCATCTCCCTAAAGAAGTTGACAGTCTTTATGACATCGTCCACATCATCAATCCTTGAATTCTTTACTTTCCTACATATTAAAAGTTCATTGAAAAATGCATGTTGAACTGGCGTTAGGTCATACGTTGCGTGATATGTTTGTACTGACAGAGGAAAAAAGATGGAGGCGGTTTATGGGAGGAGAACAAGTTTGTACTTACAGGTTAATCAGGTCTTTGGAATTCATTTCGAGGAAGTAGCTACCAGGGTCATCACCGCCCAGTATGCTCATGATTTGCACGTGTTCAACGCCTTTGAACTGCAGGTACTTGACGTACTCCATGATTGTTTTGTCAAAGTTTTTGTGGGAGTGCAAGAAGACAAGCATTTCTACGGTGAGCTGTAGCATGTGGTTGTGTTCCCAGACTATCTCTTTTACGGCAAATGTTCCATCCTTTTCCTTCTTCAGCCTCATTTTAGCCCCGCAGTTAGTTCTGGTTGTCGTCTTGTTACGCTGTCTATTTGCTTCAGACACCTTTGATTCATAAACTCCATGGCACGTGCAATAAAGGTAGGCTCTGGTCTTAAACTTGGGGCCTTCCCTGACAGCAAAACCAGTGTGCTTCGCATATACGTTGTAGAAGTTCTTAGTTTCTTCAAAAGTTTCAAACCTCATATCTAGCCTTGGCAAAACATAAGCTTCAATGTCAGGTGGCTGCACACAACAGTGAACAAACAAAAATGTTAGATGGGGTGGTCACAGCACCATGGTATGGAATGTGCTTGTATTTTTTTCTATATGGATACTTACATGTGTATAGCTCTGCGCTGCCTCTGGTGTTTGTTGTTCTCCCTTGTTTATGGGCGCCGGTGGTGTCACCCTTGGCACATGCAGCAATGCATCTCTTGGAGGGAGCAACGTTGACGAAGATCTCCGTCTCTCGTTGTACGGCCGTCTCCCCTCAGATTCATTGTGAGGTTGCTGCTATCTATATGGCTCATATCTTGTACTTTTGAACCTGCTAGAGTGGCCAAAATTTCTGTCTTTTTGCCTTGGTCTTCCTGTCGCAACTCCTTTTGCAGCATGGATGATTGATGTTGACGGAGCGACTGGTGGAAGCCTTCTTGCAACCCATCCACGGCTTCCTGTCCTTGGCTTTTTGCATGCGCTGGGGAAGGAAAACATTTGTTGTTGGTGATATTGTTGGCCTTGTTGCAACCCAGCAGCGGCAAAGCTTGCATTCCCAGATATTGATGTTTGCTGTATAGAAGAACCTGTCCGTGCTTCTGATGATTGTGGTGTATCTTCAAATCTGCCTGTACTGTTGAAATATCAAGGCAGTATTTCTGGTGTTACCCAACCAGGTGGTGCCCCATATCTGTTTGGCTCATGAAATGCTTGTTGCGTGCGCCGCCTTGCATGCTTCTGCAAACAACATTCAACAGTTTTGGGATTAATCTGGTTTCGTTTTCAGTCGAACTGATGAACGTTCATGTTCAAACACGGATGTACTAATGTACTGTTTTTTAGCACTGTTTTGTAAACTGGACATTGAACTCATGCATGACTTCTCTTTTGTTCTTCTATAACTTATGCAACTACACTAGAAGTACTCCTAGTTTATGTATCATTGAACTTACTGTGTAACTGTCGCACTCTCTTGTCACTATCTACCTGGACTGACGCATATGTTTAAGTTTTTTTAACTTGAACTGAAGATAGCATATTAGATGCACTGACAGTAACCTCGACATCCTAATCGTGCACCAAAGCATCTACATTACAAGTACTGCTAGCTTATGTATCACTGAACTTACTGTGTAGCAATTATATATATATATTTCGGTAATAGTTTTGTTACTCGTTCAAACTGATGCAATTACATGATTTGTACTCTTAGAAATAACAACATACAACTCTCAGTGGTAGCTGAACCTTGTCACTATCTACCTAGGCTGACGCATATGTTTAAGTTTTTTTAACTTGAACTGAAGATAGCATATTAGATGCACTAACAGTAACCTCAACATCCTAATCGTGCATCAATGCATCTACATTACAAATACTGCTAGCTTATGTATCACTGAACTTACTGTGTAGCAATTTTATATATTTTTTTCGGTAACAGTTTTGCTACTCGTTCGAACTGATGCAATTACATGATTTGTACTCTTAGAAATAACAACATACAACTCTCAGTGGTAGCTGAACCCTGTCACTATCTACCTGGACTGACGCATATGTTTAAGTTTTTTTAACTTGAACTAAAGATAGCATATTAGATGCACTGACAGTAACCTCGACATCCTAATCGTGCATCAAGTGGCAGGGGCGTCAATGAACTGATGCTAGCATTTGCAATGTACCATCGGGTTCTTCTTCATAGAAGGACTGATGAACTGATGGAGTGACACAAACATGGGGAGCAGACATTACCTCCAGTGTACTGTCTTCTTCTTCTACCTCTCGTGGGCGTCTTACTGGCATGTTCTTGCGAGGCGGCGCCATTGATGCAGCTCCTGCTTGTGGTGGACGTCTGGCGAAGAGGTTCATTGAGGAAGCACCTTGCGGGGATAACTGCCCCGGAGAAGGAGACCGGTGACGGAGGGAGGCAGGAGGCGGGGATGACGACTCCGTCGATGGATCCGACGACGGAGGGAGGTAGGAGGCGGGGATCACGGCCCTGTCGATGGATCCTGCGGCGGAGGGAGACAGGAGGCGGGGATCCCGACACTGACGATGGATCCGGCGACGGAGGGATGCAGGAGACAGGGATCACGGACCTGTCGATTAATCCGGCGACGGAGGGAGGCCGGAGGCGGGGATCACGACTAGCCTCCGCGGAAGAAGGCGCGTTGGGGTCGGGGGGATCCTACGGTGTTGTGCGCGTCGCGCCTATAAGGGAAGGGGGGTAACAGAATAATATTATGTTATGGGTAACAGAATAGTCCAGCCCTATATATATATATATATATATATATATATATATATATATATACATACATACATACATACATAAACACTATTCTGATCACGGGATGAGAATAATATTCTGATCACAACCTGACCTGCCCCGCTAGTAGTACGTTGAACTTCCCTGTGAACTAGGTTGAACTTCCGCCAACATTGCCCAAATGGAGCTTGTGATATATCGTTGGAAAGCTATGGACACCAGTATCATGACCCAACTTAAATTTTTGGCAAAATGTAAGCGGTTTAAGAGCAGTTTTGAAAACCGTTTTTCTTCACACAAAAAACGTGAATTGTATTTTCGATCGCATTTCTAAATCGTTTATCGGAATGAGGCATATAATATGGCATTCAAAACCTGTTGCAAAACCTCTACTTCCACATGTTGAAAGTTTTCTCTAATTCTCTATGGTTAAAGAGTAATTTGAAAAAACATAAAATTTTGCAAACCGAACAGCCAAGTTCGTATTTTTAACGTCATTTCTAAACGGCTTATCCAATTGAGGTATATGATATGGCGTTGGAAAGCCTATGAAAATGCGCTACTCTTTCATTTTGAAAGTGTTTTCTACTTTTGAACGGTTTAAAAGTAATTTAGAAAACTGTACAAGTCCTACCGAGTCTGTATTTTCGAGCTAATTTATTAACCATTCGTCCAAATGCAGCAATGATATGGCGTTGGAAAGAATGAACATATGCGAAACGTTTTGGTATGTATTATTTCTCCCAATTCTTTACGGTTTTAAGTCAGTTTCGAAAATGGCGAAAAATGTATTTTCGCCGTATTTTCTACAAACTTTATCGGAATGGCGCAAATAATATACCGCTCAAAAGCTACGGAAAATGCGAAAGTTTTTCATGTTGACAGTTTTCTCTGATATCTAGTCGTTTTCAAGTAATTTTAAAAACGGCGAGATCATTCGTTCTGCCTTTATCGCGAAACAGATTCGCCAAAAATGCATCACGTGAAGTACCTGAACTTCTTGGTATGAAACCTTAAACTTCACTCTGTTTTTCACATGCTTTTTTTTCCTCGTATATCTCTATCCACTGCTCCTAGCTCTACATCCACTCACCGGAATTGAGCAAGTGATATACTGATGGAAAGCTGTTGTAAACACGCAACTTTCCCGTGTTGATCATTTTTTCACACTCGCAACAATTTTAAAAGTTTTTCATCTGAAATTCATTCAGCATAGTAGTTGAACTTCATGCTATTTTCACGTTGAACTTCTGTGATGTATTTTTGTTTGTACACGCGCCTGAACTTCCCTCTGTACGAACCCGACCTTCGGGCTATCTTTGCAACCGTGGCTTCCCCCGTGAATTATTCTAGTTAGTAGTGTTCTATATGATGTTAGTGTAATCTAGCAAGATTTTTTAGCAACTAAATACCAGTTTTAAATAGAAATCTTGCTCGCTGGCGGATTTTGCTCTCGGGTCGTGATGAAATTGCATTTTTTGCATTTTACTGCCTGATTTGTTCGACCTGAACTTCCCTCTGAACTAGGTTGAACTTCCACCAACATTGACTAAACGGGGCTTGCGATATACCGTTGGAAAGCTATGGACACACCAGTTTCATGACCCAACTTAATTTTTTGTCAAAATGTAAGCGGTTTAAGAGCAGTTTTGAAAACCGTTTTTTCTTCAAAAAAAAACATGAATCGTATTTTCGATCCCATTTCTAAACCGTTTATCAGAATGAGACAAATAATATGGCGTTGGAAAGCTTCTGCAAAACCGCTCCTTCCACATGTTGAAAGTTTTCTCTAATTCACTATGGTTAAAGAGTAATTTGGATAAACGTAAAATTTCGCAAACCGAACAGCCGAGTTCGTATTTTCGATGCCATTTCTAAACGGTTAATCCAATTGATGCAAGTAATATGGTGTTGGAAAGCTTATGAAAATGCGCTACTTTTTCATGTTGAAGGTTTTTCCTAATATTGAATGGTTTAAGAGTAATTTAGAAAATAGTACAAGTTCTACCGAGTTCGTATTTTCGATCTAATTTTTTAGCCGTACGTCCGAATGCAGCAAATGATACGGCGTTGGAAAGCTTGAGTAGATGCGAAACTTTTTGGTATGTATTATTTCTCCCAATTCCTTACGCTTTTATGTCAGTTTTTAAAATGGCTAAAAACATATTTTTGCCATAATTTCTACAAACTTTGTCGGATTGGTGCGAATAATATACCCTTGAAAAGCTACGGAAAATGCAAAACTTTTTCATGTTGATGGTTTTCTAGGATTTCTAGCCGTTTTTAAGTAATTTCAAAAACGGCGAGATTATTTGTTCTACCTCTCTCGCGAAACATATTCTTCGAAAATGCATCGAGTGAAGTACTTGAACTTCTGTGGCAGTTCTGCTTGAACTTCACTCTGTTTTTCACATGCTTTTTTTTGCTCGTAGCTCTTCATTCACTCACCAGAACACTCACCGAAATTGAGCAAGTGATATACCGGTGGAAAGCTGCTGTGAACACGCAACTTTTCCGTGTTGATCATTTTTTCATACCCACGACGATTTTAAAAGTTTTTTTCTCTGAAATTCATTCAGTGTAGTAGTTGAACTTCCTCATGTTTTCAGTTGAACTTCTGTGACGTATCTTCGTTTGTAATTTTCTCATCCATTCGTCAGTGTTACACAAATGATATTTTTCCTTTTGTACAAATCTCTCTCACAATAATTTTTTAACTTTCTCCAACGAAGGACTTGAACTTACAACAACAAATCTTTTAGCCTTTGCTTTTTTATTCTTCTTTTAGTACAAAATGCACACCGTGTAGTACATGAACTTCTGGCAGTTATCAACCTGAACTTCTCTCAGTTACATGAAAATATTTGAGTTTTTTTTATGAATTTTTAATCTGATTTTCTTAATCCTTTTTTATGAATTTTGAAGCGCTCTATTTTTAAAAGTTGAACTTCTTGTTATTTTATTTTTGAACTTCTTGTTATTTTATTTTTGAACTTCTTGTTTCCATTCTTTAATAACGAGGAAAATCTGAGTTTTCTATAATCATCGAACTTCTCCATCTTTTTAATATGTACTTCCTGGTTTTATTTCTTAATCCTTTTTTATGAAATTTTGAAGCATTATATTTTTAAAAGTTGAACTTCTTGTTTTTAATTTTTGAACTTCTTGTTTCTATTCTTTAATAGCGAGGAAAATCTGAGTTTTCTATAATCCTCGAACTTTTCCATCTTTTTAATATGGACTTCCTAGTTTTATTTCTTAATTTCTTTTTACGAAATTTTGAAGCGCTATATTATTAAAAGTTAAACTTCTTGTTATTTAATTTTTGAAATTCTTGTTTCCATTCTTTAATAACGAGGAAAAACTGAGTTTTCTTTAATAACAAGAATTTTTGAACTTCTGAGGGAAGAGCACTTAAACTTTGCCTTTTTTATTTTTTTTTCTCATACGAAATGCACAGCATGCAATACGTGAACTTCCGACAGTTATCAATTTGGACTTTTCTATGTTTCGGTTTAAAAAACGAGAAAAATCTTTTAAAACTTTTTTTAGTTTTTTCATTTTTTATTTAAACTTCTTCATTTTATTATTTAGTAACGACGAAACATCTAACTTTTTTTACCTTCGAATTTTTTTTACTTTGAACTTCTTAGAAAAATATGGTTTTACATAAGCAAACAATTTTCTAGGTTTTTAAATTTGAACTTCTAGTTTTTTTACCTTCTCGGTTATTTGAAATTGAACTTCTAGGGTTGTCAAATTTGAATTTCTACATTTTTTTTGACCTCTCGGTTATTTCAAATTTTCTAGTTTTTTAATCCATTTTTTATAAAAAAAATTGGACTGCTCTGTTATTTTGAGTTGGCCTTCTCTCTTATTTGTTTAGAACGAGGAAAATCCAAAAGTTTTAATGAGCATCGAATTGCTCTGTTATTTTAATTTGACCATCTTGGTTTTACTTTTTAGAAATAGGGAAAATCTCCACGGTGTTGATGCATTTTGGAGATAAACTTGGGAGAAACCCAACCTGTGAAACTGAAACCAGTGGACGAACACACCATTTTTTGCACCTGGAGATACAAATGAACATGCCCACCAGCTAGTACTCTATATCTGCATCACACACACACACACACATAGTGTTATCTTCTTATTTTTTGATCTAATTCTGCACATGCCACAAAACTCTTGGTAACTTCGTGTGCTACATGCACAACCAATACATCATCAAGCTTGGTACCAACATACATAAGTAGCATCACACTAACATTATATTTGTTTTTGTTCTGATCATTCAGAATGCTGAAGCTTCAAAGTTTTTTTTGCAATCCTCGTGGTTTTATTTTGTTGAAATATTTTTTGTTCTTCTCGACTTACATCTACCGAGCAATTATCAAGCAATTGAATTGTTTGAAAAATAATTGTACCTTCCCGAAAGGTGTGTAACACATACAATGAGAAGTTCAATCTTTTTGTAGTGTGAAAAGTCTCATTTTTAAGTGAAGTTTAATGTTGTTTTATTTTCTATCTTTTTAGTACAAATTGAACCGCGCAAGTTTCGCATGGTGAACTTCTATATTTTTAATAAACACAATAAATTGTTACAAACAATGTTTTTATATAAATACTCAACAGTTGCTAAAAGTCATCTTTTTTTGGCTCACACAGCAACTCACGCCCACACTTCAGAAACTGAACTGCTCCAATGCGTGCACCACGAGATTCTGTCATCCTCGCCGGTGCTCTTAGTTCGGCAAGACGGGGGACAGGGATCATTCAGTTAACCTGAAAAAAGCTGACCAACTGTACATATTTTGTTTGACTAAACCCAACAGAACCCCCAGAACCTTTAGAAGAAAAACAACAGGGTGAAGAAGACTGTAACAACAACATGTTGTGATTTCTGAATAATTTTCTAGCATTGTACAGGCAAAAGAATTACAATGGACATGCTTTTGAGCAGAAGCTACCATGCATTAGTCGCATCTCCCTTCAGTAAAGTGGTCAACCAACATCTACCTTTCTTTCAAGAGTTAATTGATTTCGCATGGAATAGCTCTAACCTGATCTACTGCCTCGGCAACAGTGGCACGGAACAATCAGCCGTAGAAGATGAACCCAAAAGCACACACAAGTTGAATTGTTGTCTCGGCAGCTCACTCTACTAGATGCGCAACCACTTTTTTGTCGCTCCCTCCTTCGCTTCTGCACGGGCTTCTCCAAACCTGCACCTACTACCCCACAATCATCTGCAAGATGGACTAGCTAGCAACAAGGCACACATGTTGCAGGGGAGCCGGAGCTGATGGAGATACCAGGCGTGATTCAGTGTCCTTCCTAGTGTGCACGCGTGGACTCTGGCCTCTGCGCTCTCCGTGACGTGGGGAGCGTCCTCATGGTTGTGTCTTCAGTTGGCCCAGTGAGAGCGCAGGGGGGAGGTCGATGACTGGCGCTGCCGAAGGCCTGTGAGAGATGACCATGCAGGTCACTCGCGAGGGGTCGCGACTCCATGGCTGAAAATTAGGATCTCGGGGTGTTGTCTGCCTTACGGACGACCGGTGGAGCTTAGGAGCTCGAGAGCACACAGGTGGTTGCTCTAGGTGGTGTGACGCGGTGGGTTGCAGGGCACGACGGTGCTAGTCCTCGACGGAGGAGCACGGCTGGCTGCGGGGAAGAAGGTCGAAGGCGGTCCAAGCCCACGGCACCGCCTGAGTTGAGCAGAAGGGGGCTGGGGCTAGAGGAGCAATTGAGCAGCCGGCGGGGAAAAGGAGGCGGTGCGCTGGGGGATGGGCGGCAGCCGGCGGTGGGGATCTGGTGGCCCGACGGCGCGCAGGGTGAGGGATCCCGACGGCGCGTAGGGGAGCGGGGATTCAGGCAGCGCGTCGGGGAGCAGGGATTCGGGCGGCGCATCGGGGAGCGCGGATTCGGGCGGCACGTTGGGGAGCGGATCGGGCGGCTGAAGGCAGTCGATAGGAGCAGGGAGTTTGTGGGCTTTTTTTTCAGTTCGGGAACATCCCCCGTCGCCCTATATAGGGTGATCGTGATCCAAATAGTTATTCTAATCCTGGGATTAGAATAGTGTTGTCCTATATATATATACATATATATATATGGAAAATCCATCCTACCACCCGGTGGTAGTTACCCCCACATGTCTCATATACTAGCATGTGGTACTATATATACTATTTTATTATTTTAAATATGTTCATATACTATATCTAAGATATTTCAAAACAAGTTACATGAAAAAATTGCATATGAGCCCATAGTTTTTGTTATATTTGTGAAATACGTACATATTTGTACGTAAAAAAGAGCATACTCAAAAAATGGTACATACTACCTAAAAACTTGTATATATACTACCTAATCATTGTTATATACTACATACTACACATACATACTCTCGGTTTCGACAGATACTACATACAACATACAAAACGCAAGTGGTGGTAACTATCACTGCTTGTAGGAAATAGTTAGGCTTCAAGTGCGTACTTGTTAGTTAAACCTATGTATAAATTGTGACACTAAATAAGACTAGTAAGTAGTACCGTAGCAGTACTAGTATACATCAGTCAAATTATTCATCATGTCCACACATTGAATTGACGTGACAACATGCTGCGCGTGAGGTGACACAAAAATCCCGGCGGCGTGTTCGGGTATTCTGGACTTCAGATTTGGAGTATCACTTATCTGTCGAAATCTTTCATCATTCACTTCAAACAGTCGATTGATCTTACATTGAGTACCAAGAATTACCGATGCAAGTCGAAGAAGGATTGGTCGGTGCTGCCGGCTGGCGTCAAGTTCGATCCCACGGATCAGGAGCTGATCGAGCACCTTGAGGCCAAAGTGAGTGCTGACATCGCGAGATTTCAGTGTCTCATCGATTTGTTCATACCAACCATCGACGGCGAGCACGGCATATGCTACACCCAACCTGAGAAACTTCCAGGTAAGACACCGATCGTCTGTCTACTTGCAGAAACATATTCCTTTGTTTATAGCTCTATTTTTCATTTTAGACGCAGACCTGGTGAAGAAATTACAATTTGACAGTTAATAAAAAGTGAAACAAGTGACTGCGACATGCCAAAGATGTTATGAAAATGCCAACTACGTACACTAAAACCTGTATTCCACAATACTGCAGGTATCACACTGAGTGGCCTAAGGAAGCATTTCTTCCAGCGCAATTCTAGGGCGTTCAAAAGGGGCACATGGACGCGTTGCAAGATACAGTCGGAGTGCGGCATGCACGCGATGTGGCACAAGACCGGCAATACCTTGCCAGTGATGGTCAACGGCCGGCAGACGGGCAGCAAAAAAGGTTCTGGTGCTGCACACCAACAAGAACTTCGACCAGCAGAGGACCAACTGGGTGATGCACCAGTACCACCTCGGGGACCAGGAGCAAGAGAAGGAGCGGGAGCTGGTCCTCTACAAGATTTTCTACCAGACGAACACTAGGGCCAGGAGTAAAAAGATTATAAGTTAGTTTGGTATTGGTAGTTGTACTACCTTGTCGTCCGCAAGTTGGTATTGTTGTTAACGATCTTTTGGTATGAACTTGCATTTGCTTCCAACCATCACGCCGAGGGTCGACGTGGATATAAAGCTGAATCATTTGTTTCAAAATGAATTTTCAGGCACCTGACTTTTATATGATGGGTAGCATAAGCACCTGCCGTTCGAATTCCCAGTTCTCCAATTTTTTCAAAACAAGTGCATGCACTTATTATCATGATGAAAGAACAATATCCCTGTTGCATCCTAGTTATCAGTCTGTACTTACAGAATTCTCTCGTTTATTGAGCATGTATATTGTTTTTTCAGGTCGAGCAAGTTTCAACTGGGCTGTAGACTGCCCAGGGTTGGTTTTGTTTTTAACAGGCCCAGCCCATGACGACAATGGGGCACAAAGATCCAGCAGGTATCTACTGGCCTCTGGCCCACCAGCGTTAGTTATATTTTGTCTTACAACATCCGCATGCAGTTTTTTTAACTGAATCAAACACACAACCCAGTTCTATTTTCCTCTTGAAACGCATGTCCTACATCCGTTTTCTAATCTCTACCTATAGTTTTACTAGTTCATATACACGTATCATTATATTGAAAACACATAAAATTCCCTTTTCATATTTACATCCTTATTTTTGTTGTTTTTTCCCACCCAGCGCTGATTTTTTACCACTGGTTTTTCCTTAAACCAACTCAATTGTCCCACGTCTTATTTGCTTACAAAAACAAAATGATTTTTTTGGCAAATCAATAAGTTCTTAAAAAAAGTTTATCATTTCGGGATTACGACAGTTCTGACTCCACCGAAATATGCAAAATAAGGTTGAACTTTTTGACCGTGTTCCTGGGCAGAAAATGGGTTGTAATAAATTACTTAAGAATTAGCAAATGGGCTGCAAATTATAAAAAATAGCAAATGGGCTTTATGTTGTCTGCCACAGATTTGGAGGCTGACTTGTGGGCCTACTAAGTTCATGCGTACACAAGGTTTCTAAAAAAAGAACTTAGTCAACAATTGACTCTACCAGCGTCGGACCGTTAGATGTCAATCTAACGGCAATCGTGCTTCTTCAGTCTCTGATCTTCCTGCCCCAGCCGCCCAAACTAGCGCCGTCGAAACCGCCTGCTCCCGCCTCCCGTGGCCGGCCGTGCTGCCGGGCAGGCCTCACGGCCCCATCATACTCGCATCCTTGGCCTGTCTATCCCTCTACTCACCCACACCTCCTGTTATTTTCCAGCGACGGCAGCCGAACCAGTCAACCCTCGTACTCTCAACCGCATGGGCAGCCACTGCCGTGTCTTCCCTAGCTCCGTGTCATTCCCTTCGTAGGCCTCGCCGTCGTCCACCGCCCTGGTGCTCTCGGTGCGGCGTGGCCAACGATGTCCATCAAACGGCCGTAGTGCTTCTTCAACCTCTGGTCTTCTTGCCCCAGCCGCCCAAAGCAGCGCTGGTCGTGCCGCATGCCCCTGCCTCCCATGGCCGGCTGTGGTGCCGCTGAGGCCTCACCGCCCCCATACTACTCCCACCGCTGGCCAGGCCATCCCTCCACTCACCCACTCCCCCTGTTATTCTGCGGCGACAGCAACCTCACACCACAGCCGAACCAGTGAACCCTCGTACTCCTCTCCGCGTGGGCATCCACTGCCGCATCTTCCCCGGCTCCACGTCGTCCCCTTCCTAGGCCTCGTCGTCGTCCACCGCCGTGGTGCTCTCGGCGCGGCATGGTCAATGTGGTCAACGACCGACTTCCACCGGAAGAGTACTGTACATGGAGAGGCTGACAGCTGGGTCCATGGCAGCCGCAAGGAAGTGCCTCCTTATTACGCGCAAAATAATTATTCCTCCACCTGACAGCAGGGACCCACCAGACGGGCCACCAGTATTTCGTGAAAAAAATGTTTCCCCCCTGACTGCTGGGACCCACCGGACGAGCCACCGCATTTCGCGAAAAAAACATTTCCCCCTGACTGCTGGGACCCACCGGACGGACCACCGTATTTCGCGAAAATAATGTTCCCCCCGCTGTCAGCTCGGACCCACCAGAAGTGCCTCCTTATTACGCACAAAAAATGAATACTCCCCCTGCTAGCTGGGACCCACCATGGTGGGAGGCTGACTTGTGGGCCTACTAAGTTGACGGGGATGGAGGGCTTTGTCAACTTAGTCAATATGAACGATTCTAGCTCCAGTGACCGTACGATGTCCATCCAACGGCCGTCGTGCTTCTTCAATCTCTGCTCTTCCTGTTCCAGCCGCTCAAACAAGCGCCGGCGGGACTGCATGCCCCATCCTCCCCGCAGTCGGTTGTGCTGCCGCGCAGGCCTCACCGCCCCACCGTACTCCCATCGCTGGCCTAGCCATCCCTCTACTCACCCACACCTGTTGTTATTCTCCGGCGACGGCAGATGAACCAGTAAGCCCTCGTACAGTCGTACTCCCCTCTGCATGGGAAACAACTGCCGAGTCTTCCCTACCTCTGTGTCATTCCCTTCCTAGGCCTCACCGTCGTCCACCGCCCTGGTGCTCTCAGCGCGGCCTGGTCAACATGGTCAACGACCGACATGCATCTGAAGTGGACTGTACGTGGAGAGGCTGACAGCTGGGTTCACGGCCACACGCAAGGAAATGCCTCCTTATTACGCGCAAAATAATGATTCCTCCACCTGACATCTGGGACCCACCGAAAGGGCCTCCATATTTCACGAAAAAAACATTATCGCTGCTGACAGCTTGGACCCACCAGCTATATCTTCGCATGCAAGGAAGTGCCTCCTTATTACGCACACAAAAAATGAATACTCCCCCTGCTAGCTGGGACCCAGTATAGTGGCAGGCTGACTTGTGGGCCTACTAAGTTGACGGGGACGGAGGACTTTGTCAATACTCCAGTGACCGTACGATGTCCATCCAATGGCCGTAATGCTTCTTCAACCTCTGGTCTTCGTTCTCCAGCCGCCCAAAGCAGTGCCGGTCGTGTCGCATGCTCCTGCCTCCCGTGGCCGGTTGTTATACCGCGGAGGCCTCACCGCCCCCTACTACTCCCACCGCTGGTCAGGCCATCCCTCTACTCACCCACACCCCCTGTTATTCTGCGGCGACGGCAGCCTCACAACGCAGCAAACTAGTGAACCCTCATACTCCTCTACGCGTGGGCATCCACTGTCGCGTCTTCCCCGGCTCCGTGTCGTCCCCTTCCTAGGCCTCGCCATCGTCCACCGCCCTGGTGCTCTCGGAGCAGCATAGTCAACGTGGTCAAGGAATGGCTTCCATCGGACGTGGTCTGTACGTGGAGAGGCTGACAGCTGGGTCCACCACCGCAGCAAGGAAGTGCCTCCTTATTATGCGCAAAATAATTATTCCTCCACCTGACAGCAGGAACCCACTGGATGGGCCACCGTATTTCGCGAAAAAAAAACGTTTCCCCTGACTATTGGGACCCACCAGCTACATCTTCGGACGCAAGGAAGTGCGTCCGGGCAAAAAAAACGATTCGCACCCCTGACTGCTGGGACCCACCAGCTACATCTTCGCAGACAAGGAAGTGCCTGACAATCGGGACCTACCTGTCCAAAGCGTACGTAGCGTTGTCATTCTGGTCGCGAACGTGTACGTACATACTGGTCGCTGTAGAGGCGCGCACGTGTCATAGTAGAGGCGCGCATGTAGCATGTACACGTACATACAACGGCCAGGATGCAAGAAAGAAAATATGGCCACGTACATACATACGGGCATGGTCTCGAACGCCTACTCGCGCATACATACGGCTAGGGCTCGTGTACATGGCTGGGTCAGAACGGAGAAATAGCGTCATCGTCGTGTTCATGAGGAGCCAACCGGTTGGGTCAGAACGGAATGCGTCATCGTGTTCATCGGGAGGGCTTGGACGGAACAGGCGATGGAAACGAGGCCTGACATACCGCAGAACGGAGGAAACGGCCTTGTGTTCAACCGACCACATTCGAAACGGGATCCTGTTCATCGGGAGGGGTCTGGCGTACCGCAAAACGGAGGAAACGGACCTCCTACGGTCGAAACGGGGGTCCTGTTAATCGGGAGGGGTGTGGCGTACCGCAAAATGGACGAAACGACTTGTGTTGGAGCGCTACGGTCGAAACGGGGGTCCTGTCGATCGAGAGGGGTGTGGCATACCGCAAAACGGACGAAACGG
>NC_041381.1:191635868-191662235 GCF_002162155.2 Triticum dicoccoides
CAGAGAGGCAGCATCGATCGGCTTCAGTTAGCAGCAGTAGCGAAGGAATCGCTCGATCGGGTTCAGTTAACAGCCATCGATCGATCGCTCAAGTTCAGTAACGCGTAGCCTGCAGTGCAATCGCTCGGGTTCAGTTAGAGCCCAACGCCTCACTCGGGTTCAGTTAGAGCCAACGCCTCACAGACACACGCATACGTGTATGAGAGAAACGCGCATCGCTCGGCCGCCGACCACCCACCGTAACCGGAAACTCCCCAAAAATTTTCTCGCCCTCGCTTCTACCATGGTTTTTTCCGTCATGGACGTCCCAAAGAATGTCATGCAGCTGCGTCTCCGACCCGCCCAGGACGAAAAGCCCATTTTCTGTCGTGATTTTTTGTCATAGAAGTAGGAGCCCACCACATATATGATGATACCGGGTTTTGTCACAATTATCATCATAGAAGTGTCATATGTATGACAGAAAAAAATTTGTTCGGCCCAAAATGTCACGGATGTGTCTTTTTTTGTAGTGTTTAACCTTCAACAAGGAACGGCCATAGTCAAACTCAGTTCAACTAAAGTTGGAGAAACAGACACCCGCCAGCCACTTGTGTGCAAAGCACATTGTTAGAACCAGTCTCATTAACGCGGTCATGTAATGTCGGTCCAGGCCGCTTCATCCAACAATACTGCCAAATCAAAGTAAGACGTTGGTGGTAAGCAGTATGACTATTATCGCCCACAACTCTTTGTGTTCTACTCGTGCATATCATCTACGCATAGACCTGGCTCAGATGCCACTGTTAGGGAACGTAGCATGCAATTTCAAAAAATTTCCTACAATCATGCAAGATCTATCTAGGAGATGCATAGCAATGAGAGGGGGAGAGTGCGTCCATGTACCCTCATAGACCAAAAGCGGAAGCGTTAGTTACGCGGTTGATGTAGTCGAACGTCTTCACGATCCAACCCATCCAAGTACTGAACGTACGGCACCTCCATGTTCAGCACACATTCAGCTCGATGATGTCCCTCGAACTCTTGATCCAGCAGAGGGTCAAGGGAGAGTTTTTTCAGCACGACGGCATGATGACGGTGTTGATGATGTGATCTACGTAGGGCTTCGCCTAAGCACTACGATGATACTATCGAAGGAGTAAACGGTGGAGGGGGGCACCGCACACGGCTAAGACAATGTTGTGTATTTGGGGTGCCCCGTGCCCCCGTATATAAAGGAGGAGGGGAGGAAGCGGCCGGCCTAGGGGGCGCGCCAAGTGTGGGGAGTCCTACTAGGACTCCCATTCCTAGTAGGATTCCCCCTTCCTTTCCGGAGAAGGGGAGAAGGGGAAAGAGGTGGAGGAGAAAAAGGAAAGGGGGTCGCGCCCCCCACCCCTAGTCCAATTCGGTTTGGGCTCGGGGGGCACGCGCCTCCACCTGGTCGCCGGCCTCCTCTCTCCACTAGGGCCCATGAAGGCCCAATAGTCCCCCGGGGGGTTCCGGTAACCTTCCGGTACTCCGAAACTTATCTGATACTTCCCGAAACCATTTCGGTGTCCGCATGTAACCTTCAAATATATCAATTTTTACCTCTTGACCATTTTGAGACTCCTCGCCATGTCCGTGATCTCATCCGGGACTCCGAACAAACTTTAGTCACTAAAACACATAACTTGTAATACAAATCATCATCGAACGTTAAGCGTGCGGACCCTACGGGTTCGAGAACTATGTAGACATGATTGAGACGCAACTCCGATCAATAACCAATAGCGGAACCTGGATGCTCATATTGGCTCCTACATATTCTATGAAGATCTTTATCGGTCAAACCGCATAACAACATACGTTGTTTCCTTTGTCATCGGTATGTTACTTGACCGAGATTCGATCGTCGGTATATTCATACCTAGTTCAATCTCGTTACCGGCAAGTCTGTTTACTCGTTCCGTAATGCTTCATCCAGCAACTAACTCATTAGTCACATTTGTTGCAAGGCTTATAGTGATGAGCATTGCCGAGAGGGCCCAAAGATACCTCTTCGATACGCGGAGTGACAAATCCTAATCTCGATCTATGACAACCCAACAAACACCTTCGGAGACACCTGTAGAGCATCTTTATAATCACCCAGTTACATTGTGACGTTTGATAGCACACAAGGTGTTCCTCCGGTATTCTGGAGTTGCATAATCTCATAGTCAAAGGAACATGTATAAGTCATGAAGAAAGCAATAGCAATGAAACTTAACAATCATTATGCTAAGCTAACAGATGGGTCTTGTCCATCACATCATTCTCTAATGATGTGATCCCGTTCATCAAATGACAACACATGTCTATGGTTAGGAAACATAACCATCTTTGATTAACGAGCTAGTCAAGTAGAGGCATACTAGGGACATTATGTTTTGTCTACGTATTCACACATGTACTAAATTGCCGGTTAATACAATTCTAGCATGAATAATAAACATTTACATGATATAAGGAAATATAAATAACAACTTTATTATTGCCTCTAGGGCATATTTCCTTCACTACGTCCACCATTAAGGTGGCAATTCTTGTTGCTAGATTAACTTCCAGGGTGTGTGAGGGAAGAGATTTAATTAAAAATCTCTATCCCCATACTAAACTTGTCAATGTGCATGACCCCTTAGAAGATCTAATCTTCATTTCCCTCAAGTGTTTGCGACAGTTCACTATTATTTACTATGATGAAGCCCAAAGAACTGTTAGCAGATCGTCAACAGTCAGAGTCGATCGATTGTTAGAACTTTATGCAAAGCTACATCATGTGGCAATGAACTGAACCTAAGCAACACTCGAGGGAATAATAACAAAAACATCAAACCCTCACATCCACATGTGATCAAGATTGAAACCTGCATCTACTCATAGAACCGCTCATGAAGCCACTATTGGGAAACGTAGTAGAAAACAAAAAAGTCGCCCTACGATCAACCAGGAACACTATGAAGATGCAATAACAATTTGGATCGGATCGTTACCAACTCCAAGTTGCAACGGAAGAAGACGAGTCGGTGTAGATTGTACTTGAAGTTCCTCGAACCATTGATGAACAATCCCTCAAACGGAAGACCAAAAGCATGGCCACTCCATAGATGAAAGAGTGTGTTCTTCACGATCCGATAGCGCTTCACCGTCCAGAGCTAATCGTCACCGGAGAATTAGAAGAAGGAGATTAAAACCACACTGGGCTTCTAGTTATGCGAGAGGATCAAGGTCTAGCTCTTATTGGATAAACTAGAACTAGAACTAGAGAACTAGAGGAGGCTCCAAAACTTCTATCTCAAAAGGGCCAAAACATCTAGTATATATAGGTGTAGGGAGAGGGGGTGACTTGGGGATGGATTTCCCTCCCCTTGCACTGGCATAGGGGTTGGTGGAGTCTAACTCCACCTCCCCAATTCGGCCTCTCCTGCCCGATCACCCCCTTCCCGATTAAGTATCTCGGCTTTCCTCTTTCCATCCGCAAGCTCCACGCGTTCGCTCTCCTACCTCTGATCGAGAGGTTTGCCAAGAAACTCTCCTCCTGGCGTGCCTCCCTCCTGTCTCATGGAGAGCGGCTCGCCCTCGTGCGCTAAGTACTCGCCACCATGCCGGTGCATCATTTCCTTGCCATGGTGATCTGCCTACCAATTCTAAAGCAAGCCACACACATTATGCATGATTTCCTTTGGCATGGGAGGAAGGAGGCCAAATCCGAGAACTGCACGGTCAATTGGCAGCACGTGTGCCGCCCGTTGGATCTTGGCAGGCTTAGCATCCGCGACCTTCAACGAATTAGCATCACTTTGCAAGTATGTTGGTTATGGCTGCACACCACTGACCCACAACGCCCTTGGAGCCATCTCAACTTGTCGTGCGAACCCGAGGTCAAGAAAATCTTCCGTGCTTCAACCTCGTGGAAGATTTTCTTGACCGCCACTACAAGTTTTGGAAGGATCAGTGGCTTGACGGAGCTTCCATCGCCGAGCTAGCCCCTGCCCTGGCTTCTCTCATGCCTCAACGCCATAGAAACCGGCGCCTCGTTTGTGATGCCATCCCGCAGTGCGCCTAGATTCAAGACATCTGCGGTGCTCTTGGGCCTGCAGCCACGATTGAGTATGTGGGCCTTTGGAAGCGCCTCCGCACCATCTCACTTGGATCAGAACCCGCCATCATCCAGTGGCGATGGACTGACAATGGAGTATACTCCGCCAAGTCCTGCTATCGGGCTCTATTTCAGGGATCCACGGGCGCCTCGTAAGGCCAACTCCATCGCGTGACCCCAAACGGACGTCCGTTTTGTCCGGATTCTGTCTGTTTGGGTAGGGTAATGGGGTCATGCTCGGGCGTGTCCTGGGATGCGGTGGTCGTGCGCCCAGCGCGCGGCCGCATCCGTTTGCCCCATCCTGTCCACGTCTATTTAAAAAAAGAGCAATGTTTCAAATGCCAAGCCCTCCCCAGTTCATCACGCCAGCAACAAAGCCAGCGGCCTACATGTCCATCGCCAGTATCAGCCAGCAGCCAGCAACACAGCCAGCCTCCAAAATGAATAGTTGTCCTCACCGGCAAGACAGCCAGCGGCCGGCAACACAGCCGGCCTTCGAAATGAATGTTTTTCTCGCTGGCACACAGCCAGCGGCCCAGCGAGCGGGCGACACCCATGCCAGCCTCCAAAAAGAACGGCCACAGTCGATCAGACGACCTAGTTTAGGCCGTCGGTGTCGAGCATCTCCTTTTGCCTGGCCTTGAACTAGGTCCTCGTCTTCTCGCTCATCTTCGACAAGTCCACGCTCATGATCGCAAGGGCCACCTCCTTTGCTTTGGTGGCGGCATTGGTGGCCTCGATGTCGAGCTGCCTTTGCCTGGCCTTGACGTTGTCGGCCTCGATGTCGAGCTGTCTTTGCCGGGCCGCCTCCTCCATGTTGAGCTGCCTCTGTCGGGCCGCCTCCTCCATGTTGATCTTCCTTCTCTTGGCCGCCTCCTCCATATCAAGCTTCTTCCTTTGAAGGTCTAGGTATTGCTTCATTTGCTCGTCCTTTCTTTGCCGCTTCTTCTCGTCCCTCACATCCTTTTGCGACATCATGCCATGCAAAGTGTCATGCAATGCCATGGATGAGGCATCACGTATGTCGTCAACCTTGGAGTTGGTCTTGCCCCTCGGCCTCTTCAACGCCTCGCCATCTCCACCTCCGGTGAACTTGGCCGTCTTCAAGCCTCTCTTCCTTTGAAGTTCACGATATTGGTCGTTGAACTTAGGGTAATTGTTGATGATCGTCCAACAATTCGTAAGCATGAACGGCTTGTCATTGTGCCGGGCCAGATTGAAATGCCTACACCACATGATCAACAACAAGTGAACATGCAAACATGTACAAGGCCGAAGTCTCATGGTCGTAGCAAGGAAAGGGCTAGGAAGAGGAGAGCATACCATGTCCCCAACGCCGAGACCACTCACGGGTCGTGCTTCAACGCTCTCAAATGCGGCTTGATACTTGTTGCACTCTTGTTGGATGAACAACCATCTATTTTGAATCGAGCCGATGCCACAGTTGCTTGTAAATTGGTAGTGCTCAAACATCTTCCTTTCATGGAATATTTTGTGGACTCTCGTCCAAAAAATAATGCCTTTTTGTTGCGCGCCGGTCCTCAGATCTTGGCTAATCTCCATCCAAGCTTGGCAAATCAACTTGTCCTCATCTTGTGTGTATGAACCCGTGCGAATGCTCTTTCTGTTCTTTTGTGCTTCCGCTCTTTGGGTCAGCTTGTCGATGAACAATGGCTCGTCACTAGTATCAACGTCATTGCTTTCTTCTTCGTCACCATCACCTTCGACATAGATGCCATCGTCTTCATGCCACGAGTCACCATGGTTGTAGTCAGCACGGTCGTCGGCCTCTTCATCGGGGACGTACTGGGCGCGGCCATCCTGACTTTGGGTCTCGTCGTGGTCGTAGGCACGACCCTGTCCAACCTCAAAGATCACGTCCTCCATGAACTGGTTGTAGAAGGGGTCGTCGACCGGTGCCGTTGGTGTTGGCATTCCGTCGAACAAGACGCGGGGGGACGACATGGTGCCCGTAAACGGCGGCCGTGCTTGCTTTCTTTGCATCTCGACGGACGGAAGGTCGCTGCTGCTTGACCCAGGGGTGACGTTGAGGTCGATGACGGCAGCCGTGCGCGGGGTGGACGGCGGGATCACGTCCGGCGACCCCGAGAAACGGGTATGTCCGTCGTGCCTTGGCGGGGGAAAGCCGGGCGACATTGGCGTGGTCCGCGACGTGGGCGACTGGCAGTGCGAAGGTCGGGCGACCGACGACCCTGTGCTGGCCGGACCGACGGCCGCTCCAGAGAAACCGGTCGGACGACAAATGCCAACCATGAGAAGGGCGTGCGCTTTGCTGACGATGGCCTCCTTCTCCTCGACCTCGGCCTTGCGCCGCATGGCCTCAATCGCAGCGCGGTCGGCGGCTCTCTTGGCCGCGGCGATGTTGTCCTTGGCGACCGTCCTCCGGCCCCTCCTCTTTGCCGATTTCGAGTCCAACTTGGCGATCTCCTCCGGCGTGCACTCCGACCGCGGCTTCCTTGGCGCCTTGCCCTTCTTCTTCTTGGCCATTCCGGGCGGATCGACGGCCAGCCCGCCAGAGTTCGATTGGGTTTCGGCCATGGACGAGGGAGGGAGTGGGACGGGCGGGACGTGGGAGGGTTTTTTTGGGGGGGAGGGGGGGATGGCGCCAAAGGGGCCGCGGGGAGGTTTTGCTTTGTGTCAAGCGCGCGCGTCCCGCCCGTCCGCGCGCTGTCCGTTTCACCCAAAAACCGGCGCAAACTTGGGTTAGGGATGGGTCGAAAGTGGACACAAAACGGACAAAAGTCCGTTTGCTCCGGCGCGCTGGGCCACCCGGTTTGTCCCTTTTACCACCCCAAACGGACGGGGCCGGACAAGACGGGATCGCGCGGTGGAGTTGGCTTAATGGCAGCTGACATGGAAGAAGCGGGCAGCGTCAAGCTATTTATGTGGCTGGCCTGGACCGATGCTGGATTGCTGTCGGCCTCGCCCGCCACAGGCTGCCGCACAACCTCCAATGCATCCTGAGTGACCAATAGGACGTGGCAATGCACCATCTCCCGCTCTGTCTCACACATCTTCCACCGGTGCCGCCTCAGCGTCCAGCCTCCGTCGCAGAAAGGGTACGTGCAGCCCTTTCCGGAACCATGTGAGGATTATTGTACTGTATGTCCTATCAAATTATTGCGTTTGGGTGCAGCAACAAAAAAACTTCCTCTGGCTTAACACCGGCGGTACGCTCAACTGATATCAGAACTTGGAAATATTAGCATCCCTATCTTCCAACAGTTATAAGCATCGTGATTTCACAATTTACATCACAAAGTCCAACCTGCAGCAGTTATAAGCATCGTGATTTCACAATTTACATCACAAAGTCCAACCTGCATCAGTTATAAGCATCGTGATTTCACAATTTACATCACAAAGTCCAACCTGCAGACGAGCACTAGCTGCTTCACAAGAGCGTAAGGAATATCGTGTGCAATATCTCCTGTAAGATAGCGCCACACAGATTCAAAGAGAGTAAAGTTGGGGTGACGAATAAAGAGAGATGCAGTAAAATGCATTGAAATGGCAACATAAAATTTCCTCTCTCATGTATCAGCTGAAAGAGGAGCTCTAATAACATCGACACCAATTTCACATATTATTTAGGAGTATGCAAACATGCGGCCACAGCAAAGGAAAGGGAATTAAACATCATGTAACTACAATCTGCAGCGAAGGTCGCAATTCACAGTTCCGCATACGAAACAAGCTCACAACAAAAAGAAAAATAGATGTTTCTAGAACGCATCGATTCAAAATTATTTCAAAAACTTGCCAATTGTTTCGAGCTGGCAGCTGAACTCGTATCAGAAATCACATGTGGATCGCCTTGTCGTAGGTGTTCATGCACGCCTCCTTCAGGGCCTCGCTCACTGTCGGATGCGCGTGGCATGTACGGGCAATGTCCTCGCTGGATGCTCCATACTGAAGTGCAAGCACAGCCTCGTGGATGATCTCGCCCGCGCCAGGGGACATTATGTGTACGCCGAGGATTCTATCAGTTTCCTTCTCAGATATCACCTTCACCATCCCTTCGGCATCATCGATTGCCTTCGCCCGACTGTTTGCCAGCAGGGGGAACTTCCCAACCTGGTAGGCTACACCAGATGCCTTGACCTGTTCCTCCGTCTTGCCAACGGAGGCCACCTCTGGGTGTGTGTACACCACGCCAGGTACAGTGTCATAGTCAACATGGCCCTCCTTCCCCGCGATAAATTCAACACATGCAACACCATCCTCCTCAGCCTTGTGTGCAAGCATCGGTCCAGGTATCGCATCTCCAATCGCGTATACGCCCTTAACATTTGTCATAAAGCGATTGTCAACAAGGACCCTTCCGCCCTTGTCTGTCTCAACACCAATGGCGTCCAGCCCAATACCAGCAGTGTATGGGACTCTGCCAGCAGATACAAGGACAACATCAGCCTCAATGACAGTCTGCTCTCCACCAGCTGCAGGCTCCACAGTTAACTTGACACCACTTCCAGAAGTATCGACCCCGACTACCTTTGTCTTGAGCATGAACTTAAACTTTTGCTTCTCCAGCATACGCTGAAACTGCTTCCTTATCTCTCCATCCATTGATGGGACAATATCAGGGGCAAATTCAACCACAGTCACTTCAGACCCTAGCCTGTTCCAGACAGAACCCATCTCTAGACCTATGTATCCAGCTCCAATGACCACCAACTTCTTTGGTATTTCTGTAAGTGCAAGAGCCCCAGTAGATGACACAATCTTCTTCTCATCAATTGTAACTCCAGGGAGAGATTTCACATCTGAGCCAGTGGCGACAATTATGTTCTTCCCTTTGACGATAGTGCTACCACCATCAACTAAATCCACAGATACCTCTGACGGAGAGACAAGCTTCCCAAACCCTTTAACATACTCAACCTTGTTCTTCTTGAACAGGCCTTCGATGCCCTTTGTAAGCCCAGAAACAGCCTTGTCTTTCTGAGCCATCATTGCAGGCAGATCTACCTCCAGATTGGAGAACTTAACGCCATGGTGTGCAAAAGAAGACTTTGCCTCATGGTACATATGCGACGAATGCAGAAGAGCCTGGAATGTTCAAGAAGAAACACAAATTATATCAAAATACTATGACCAAACGATATATTTGCAGTTTTGTAGATTTTCAGCAGCTAGCTTCAAAAGTTACAACAAGCAAAAAAAGAGAAAAGAAACACAACAGATTTTGCAGCAGTTTAAGGAACCACCTCCCAGTGTATTTATCTGGCTTCGCCAAGGTTTACCGATAAGTTTCACATAAACAGGTGGCAATACATAATAAAGATCTGGAAACCACACCCAAGAAGATGACCAAGCTATAATTAGCAAAAAGGCTTGAAACACTGAGCTGGGCAACTAAAAATAACTACAAATCAGTAAGCATGGTGTTTCAACGCACATAAACTTGCAGTTTTGTAGATTTTGTAGATTTGCAGTTTTGTAGTTTTGTAGATTTTTATATCAAAATACTATGACCAAACGACATATTTGCAGTTTTGTACATTTTCAGCAGCTAGCTTCAAAAGTTACAACAAGCAAAAAAAGAGAAAAGAAACACAACAGATTTTGCAGCAGTTTAAGGAACCACCTCCCAGTGTATTTATCTGGCTTCGCCAAGGTTTACCGATAAGTTTCACATAAACAGGTGGCAATACATAATAAAGATCTGGAAACCACACCCAAGAAGATGACCAAGCTATAATTAGCAAAAAGGCTTGAAACACTGAGCTGGGCAACTAAAAATAACTACAAATCAGTAAGCATGGTGTTTCAACGCACATAAACTTGCATACGATCTTTAATTGAATATGAGCACTATAAAGGGTGAGGACAAGATCTGAAGGCTCTATTTGAGCAAAGATCGTCTGTCTAACATCATTGTGAAGCTAGAGCAAGTAATAACTACAGATTCATTTTAATAAAATGGAGCCAGGGGGCACCCCTTCTATATTAAAAAAAAGTACAGAAGACGGAAACTTCTCCATAAAATAATAGAAGGCAGAAACTAAGCCAGAAAGCTCGAGCTCTCAAAAATACCAAATTGCTTGAACTCGGCAACTAACCTCTCTTCAAGGAAATTACGAATTCAATTAATATATTTTTTACCCCGTGAATAGAGAAAAGTATAAACAAGTGGTATTGCATTGGATGAATATGACAGCATTAGAAATCAACTTTTGAGGTTCATGATCAACCCCCTAGGTTCAATTTACTTGAACTTCAGAAAAACACTAACTATTTTCTTTCCTGACTTCTAAATTTATTTGAGCATCAGAAAACACTGCAGATATTTTCTTTGATCAGCTCAGTTGAAGCCACCCTATATGCCCTGCCAGGCCTGCTTTCAACCAGTAATATGGAAGTGCGGACCCTAGAGGCTACTGCATAAACCAACAGCGCTATCGGCAAGCCCACATTGATAACCATCAACCATACAATACAAATGGTATGGCGCATTATCTAATGATGAAGCTGGAAACACTATACTTATGCAGACTAGCAGAACAAGCATATAACAAGTTATAAAATAACTACATGAACAAACTCATTACATAGAGAAATATTTATAGAAAACAACCAATGGTCTGGTTGAGTTCTATCTGATATTCACACACCGTGTTCAGAGTAAACAAACAAATGCCTAGAATTGTACCACATTGGCATATGAGAAATCAACAAACAAGCACACCCGTTGGTCTATAAGCTCAAAAAATCGGTACACCAACAAGAGCTGTCCCCTACTTCTAACACATATATACCCCAAGTGTGCATCGTCCTGAAGCCCTTGAAAAAGCTAAACAAACTGATATCTAAACAAGCTATACATCACAACCTTCCATAAACCGCATAAGCAACAGCAGGTACAGAACTAAATCACACATTCAATTCTGCAACTCACCCAAGGCAAACCCCTAGCTACATTTCTCACCATGGAAACTGGGAAACGTAATCAGTAATCACACAAAAAATAAACAAACTAGAACAAAGTCAACAACTCGAGCCCAAATTAAATGGTTAAGGGTAAACTTCCGTACCAGATCAACAACTTATTATAGCCTATGGGCCTGCGCCCCGCAAACCCTAGCGCCAAAATCGTGGTACGATGCGTACGGATCTACGACCTCCAGGCTATCTCCAGCAGCACGAACGCATCTATCCGGATCGCATATCGAGAAGGGAAGGGGGAGATGGGAGGAGGAGGAGGCGGCGATAGATGGATACCTTGGACGGGATGCAGCCGACGTTGAGGCAGGTCCCCCCGAGCGCGCCCCTCTTCTCGATGCAGGTGGTCTTAAGACCGAGCTGCGCCGCCTTGATGGCCGCCACGTACCCACCGGGCCCGCCGCCGATCACGACGACGTCGCTCTCCTCCCCCGACGCCGCGTACCCCCGGCACGCGGACGCCCACGCCGCCGCGTGGGGCCGCCGCAGCAGCACAGCCTCCGCCGCGCGCCTCCTCGCCAAGCTCGCCATCGCCATCTCGCGGACGCGGACTCCTCCTCGCCTCGATTTTCTTTTAGGAAGAAAATGGTATGGAGATTCCAAATTCTCCTCTCCTTTCCTTTTGCGCAAGAAAGAAAGAAGATGGGGGGGCGGAGAGAATGGCCGAGTTGTGAAATCTAAACACGAAGGGTCAAATAATACGGGGTACCACCAACCGATACGCCCGCGAGAGGTGGGGTACCCCGCTCTAAGCTGACAGGTGGGCCATCCGGTATAGGAAGCCAGGTTTGCTCCCTTTGCCTATTTTCATTCCTATGTCTATGATTTTTTTAACACAAGCAAGTGCTCATACATACGCGCATACATTCGTCCCTGTGAACGCACACACGCACACATTATCTCTATGAGCACCTTCGAGAGATGAGCCGGCATATCATCTTGAGGTTTACGAAGTCACCGTGGGCGCCTCGTCGTCGACGGGAACATCTCCTCTCACTGAAATCGCGCCGCTGAAAATTCTGAAATAAATCCAGAAATAATGCGAGCACCAGGACCTGAACCCTGATGAGCTGGAATATCACTGTCACTCTAACCATCCAACCACAGGTTGGTTCACCTATGGTCTATGAAATTAATCAACATTTTATGCGTTATTAATGGCTTTTATATATTGCAAAAAGGTGATGGGTAGAAAGTTATTTCGAGAAGACGATCGGCGTGCAAGCAAGGCTAGTCTTAGAAGGAGGATTCATCAACCCCGCGCCATACAATAAGGGCTCATTTGGTAACCGGGGTCCCCCTTCTTTCCCTAGGTGGGGAAACTCCAAGCTGAATCAAACCGGGGGAGCCTACCGCTGCATTTGGTTCCCAACGAAGGGGAGGGATCCCGGAGTGCGAAGTTCTGGTGCTTGGGCACTTTGATGCCTGTTTATTTGAAGAAGAAAAATCAAAACCCATATTTAGAAGTTTCAAAAAAATCACAAAAAATATGTGGAAACTTGTATGTGTCCACTATGAATCCATGAAATGTTGTTTCGAAAAAATATAATATGTAAGCTATAAAAGAAACAAAATTCTAGCCCAAATAACAAAAAAAAGAAGCCCATTTAAAAATACATATTTGTCTTTCTTTACATCATGTGTGAAACTACAAATGATACTCCCTCCTTCCCAAAATATAAGTCATGGTTGACTTTCATGTTCTTTCATGCATGACTTTGATCACTAATATATACCAAAGTGCATTAGTTGAACATGTATAAATGGTATCGACATATTTGTCTTGCAAAAAAAATTAGTTCTTATGTTTATATACTAATTTTGTAGACATGCAATAAGTAAAAATTATAGTCAAGGTTTTGTGATTAAGACCGAAAAGAGTCAAGCGCGCCTTATATTTTGAGAAGGAGGGAGTATGAAATTTTCCAGATACATAACATACATGTGTATGCGTGTTTATAAAAAAATGCAATGGGCAGAAAGGTGCCCGTGCACCATTGGTAGTTTTCGAGGGATCACATCCCTTTTCGCGGCTCCTTCCCGGCTAAGATTTTCATGCCTCCATTGGTCGGGGAGGAAAGCCTCGCTCGCTGGTTCTCGAACCGAGCTGCGACGACGTTGCGTGAAAGCCTACAACCTCCGTCTGAGGTTCTTTGTCCGGCAACCCAGAGCGACACAACCCCCCCCCCTCCACCAAGCGCTCCGCCCCTCCGGCTATGGCGACGATAACAGTCCAGTGGTCTTCCTCTCCCCCAGCTTCCCTCTTCCTAGAAGGTCCTCTCTTCACTGCCAGCACGTCGGCCGTGAAGCTAAGGGAAGGCCGCAACCAAAGGATCTGCACCTGAAAAAGCTTCGGATCTACCTACCCCTTGTTGTCGGCGTGGTCTCGCAAATCTTGTGATGTTCGGCGAGAACGGCTTTGCCTCCCACATGCATGCGCTGTTTGTTGTACCTCTATGCTCGGCATCAGTAGTTGGAGCACCTCTAGCAGATTCGCTAAATCCTCTGGCCCTTATAATTTCGGCTGCTATACCAGGCCCTGTCACTTTTGTTACTTACTGGGGCACCTTGCAAGACTTTGTCACTTTTGTTACTTGCCACTTGCTACCAATTATCTTGCTATCAAACTATCTATCAAAACTCTTTTACACCACTTGCTGAAAACCGCTTATTGATTCCTTTTGCTCCTTGTTGGGTTCGATGCTCTTACTTATCGAAAGGACTACGATAGATCCCCTATACTTGTGGATCATCACCTGCTCTCGCCCTAAAGGGCATGATCTTGGTCTTAGAGTCTCGAAGATTCTTGATGGTGAATATAAATTCCAGTGGATAGTAAACTCCAAGTAAACTTAATAAATAGAGCTATGCTCCCCGGCAACGGCGCCAAAAAATAGTCTTGATGACTCACAAGCACTATTAGGAAATACCCTATAGGCAGCCACGTAATAGCAAATGTTGGGTAAAGAGGTCGCACTGCTGGTAAGTAGCAGTAGTGCAGGATAAAACACCACGCTGCAGGTAAGCTATAGCTGTAGTGTGGGCTCACCTAACCCGCGTGTCAGTGTGAAAATCGGCAGACCTCGGGGTAGGGGGTCCCGAGCTGTGGATCTTGGATAGATGGTAACAGGAATAAGGGAGAAGATGTTTACCCAGGTTCGGGCCCTCTTGATGAAGGTAAAACCCTACGTCATGCTCTTGTTTATATTAATGGAGATGTATCAAGTACAAAGTTGATATACCTCGAGATCATGAGATGTGTTCTAACTCTAGGGCTAGATGAATGTGATTGTATTGAAGTCCCCTCTACGGGCTAAACCCTTTGGCGTATATACACGCCAAGTAGGGTATCTAGTGGTACAAGGTCGGTATCTAGGCGTGGAGGTGGTAGGAGAAGTCTTGAAGTACACGCGAAGTCTTCGGCAGATGTAGTCGATCACACCTCCATTTTACGTCCTCCGGAGTCCATCTTGAGAAGAATGAGGGGCCACTGATCCAACTGGACGAGTACGGGCCGACTAGGTTAGTACCCCCTAGTCCAGGATACCGTCAGTAGCCCCTGAACTGGTCTTCGACGCTAAGGACGATGCCCTTGGACTTCGGTTCCGGAGTCTTTGGCTCGACGGGCGAGTTCTCGTGCATGATCCCTCCAGCGCAGCTTCAACTAGTCCTCGGAAAGGTTGTCAGTCCCATTGGGTGGGCCCGTCTCTGCTTTCTAACCTTGGTAACTATGTCTACAGGGAAGTGAGTCGCTATATGGAGAAACATCAAAGGGTCGGCCTCTCCCCCTTTTTATTTATGAGCTAGGTGTGCTGATTTACCATACACCCCAACTTTTTTCGAGCAAACTACACAAGCGCTCTCCTCCTTCCAAGTCTACCTCGATAGCTTCCCATGGCGAGCGATGCAAGCTCTTCAAGGCGCCATCATGGCCTCATAAGAGGTGATTGGGGCAGCTGCGTCGTCTTGTGCATCCAACTGAACCGCCTGGCCACCCAAGGATACCTGCCAGATTCAGATCTGACAGCGACCTGCGTGGGATTAACATCCATCAATGGACAAGTACACGCAGAGAATTATCCTTCCCCTCAAAAGGATGAAAGGGTATGCTTCATGGCTTTCTTATTGTGTGGCTTAGGGTTTCTCATCCACCCCTTCCTCTGAGGCCTGCTGGAGTTCTATGGGTTGCAACTTCACCATCTCACTCCCAACTCAATCTTACATATCGCGGGATACGTGCCCTATGTGAGATGCACCTCGGGTGTGAGGTGCACTTTGGGCTATGGAGGAGGTATTTTTGCATAGTGCCCTGCTCACCTATCGAGAAGTTGACGCCGGGGCAGCGAAGTCAACCAAATCGATGGGACCAAGCACCCATCAGGCACACCTCGGGAGGATTCCAACGTCTGGACAACCGAGTCATTTTACATAGGTGATGTGCCCCTTCTTGACCCAGTTCGGCCCAGACTTCCCGCATTCACCTCAGAGCCCCTGAGGAGGCGTTATAGCTGGAGGCGGCAAGGCATTTCCCAAGAGCACGGTGCCGAAGTAACCAAGGTGGTAGCTCAAGTGAAGCAATTGATGAGGATTGGTCTTACTATAATAGATGTTATGACCACAACAATAAACCGAAGAGTCCAACCACTTCGGTAGCACTCTCACCTCTTGTGCGCCTACAACAGGACCAAAGACTCCTCCTAAACAATTCAATAGAGCTTCTTTGACCAAACAGCCTTCGGGACAACGTTGGCCGGCATCTACCAGGGGACGGCGGAGGACTTTGCCTGGCGTCAATTACGAGACGGGTTGTCCTACTATAATCCCACCGACATAGTAACCTTTCCCATATTTCCTCGTCCATCTGATTCATTTCATAATCAATTCATTTGACCGACCCTTTACTGGTTTTGAACATAGATGGAAGCGTTGGGTGGAGGCTCTAAGCAGTCCGGCTCCCGAGCCGAAGACACATCGCCGAGCAGAGGATCCCCTCTTTCATGAGGTCGAGGATCAACCCTTATCTATGAAGGGAGGAAATTTCATATGGATTGCCTTGACGTTTCAAGGGTAGCTTTGACCCCCGATGTGTCTGGGACGAGGCCAACTTCACATCCCCTTCCTCTAATTGAAAGCAAACCCCTAGTCACCTGACTTTTCCTCCAAAGGGATGGTGCTCGAAATGCCCACGCGGAGAAACGACTCCTCGAGGGAGCCCCTCGCAGGAGGCGCAAGAAGCTCGGGAGCAGGTGGAGGTTATGGGGGCAACCAAAAATGCTCCCTCAATTCTCAGGAAAACTCCCTGTTATAGTGTTCAACGGGAACCACAGTTCGGATTTTAACTCTTTTTAATCACTTGTAGGCAGTCCGCTCCTTCCTCAACACTGACGGGCGCGAGGGCCGGGGTGACGATGTGTCCAAGCGGACAGGCGAAGTACATTGTACTTCAGGAGCCATTCCCAAAGTTCCTCAGACTGAAGACTCAGAGGCTTTCTCGACCACTAACTCCGAGGTTGAGAGTACCGTAAATCACCGTCAACTAAAGACCTCTCTCGGGAACCCGGCCTTTACTGACCAAGAGTTCAACGCCCTGAGCTTGGTGGACGCGTACCTCGGAGCGTATCGCTCTGTGTTCAAGCAATCACTCGGTGTTATATCGTAGGGCCTACAGGTAAAATTCCACCGAGCTCATTTTATCTTGAAGGTTTCTTGCACCTTTCCATTTGTGTAAAGAGAAACAAGACTACCAACCGTGGCAGTAGCCCCTAACACTACAAAAAATACACTTCCGTGATGATACATGTTTGTCATAGTAGGTCACGTTTTCTGTCATGCATGTACATCCATGACGATTTTATGACAGAATCAAGATAGTCATACCTGTGCTGTCGTAAAGTGTTCCATGACATTACCAAAATTATCATCACGGAAGTGTCCACTTCCATGACGATAAATCGCGCGTCATAGAAGTGCTTTCGTCAAGGGTGACCGACATGTGGCATAGGGATGTAAGTGGAATAAACGGCATCCGCCAATCCCATCTAGTTAGTTTTTGCTATCTCCCTAGTTCATTTTCCTCAAAAAACAAAAACTCTTTTGAACTATCATACCACTAGTGGACTTTAAACGGGACCCAGTTGACATTCCTATGTGGCATCCACCGTAACGGGTCGCCGTTAAGCTATCGGGTTCCGATTTGGATCCGATAACCCGTTAACAGCCCGGACCAATGGGGATTTTCCACATGTAAAATTCTCAATGGCCAGAGGAACCACGTGTCGTCTCACTGTTGGGACAGATGGCATCCATTCATTGGACCGAAGGCGCCTATGATACGTCAACATGTGGCACGGCCCAACAAAGGCCCATTCTAGTGAAAATGCCGACCCGTTTGACTTGGTCAAAAGGTAGCGGACCAGCCCACGGAAAGTATGTTAACGACCTATTCGCATATAGCCCATTTACAACCCGCTAACTCACGGCCCGTTAGGGCCTACCGGAATTTGGCCCAGTAGCATCATCTAGGCCGTCCAATATGATTTCAGCCCGCTGTAACTTCCGGCCCATGTATGGCCCATGACGTCTTCCGGCCCATAGGAGGCCCTTTATATCTCTGGGCCCATTAAAGGCCCGGGATGAAACTTGCCCATAATGAACAATGTATACCCATTAACGACCCATTATTCCGTCGGTTGTTTCCAGCCCGTGTTAACTTTCGACCTTCTAAGGGCCCATTTATTCTTGGGCTCATTCCATAATTCGATTACTTGCAGCCTGTTACTGGCATGTTCCGCTTGTGGGCCAAATTCAGCCCGTGGTTACTGTCGGCCTGTTTGTGTCCCGTTAACCCGTTGGACTGTTTTCATAGCGTCATCAAATACAGCCTATTAACGGCCTATTATGGTCGGGCCATAAAATAGACGATTTCCACTCTAGCCCATTTACGACCCATTTTGCGGACCGTTATTGGTCCACGAATAGTACGGGCCATGTTTGGCGGGAGATGACAAGGTGCAAACGTGGGCTGCTTCACCACACACTAGATTATAGATCCACAAAAACAAGCATACATATAAGGAGTATTGAGTAATGTGCATGGTATGAATAAGGAATTTGGTTTTACAAGTAAAACTTGGAACTTACAGTTGTTGTGAACATGCATTTTGATAGAAACAACAAACTAAACAAAAGTTGACGAAAGGGAGTATGAGCAAATTAAAAAGCAGTTGAGGATAAAGGCTTTAGAAGGACTGACTTACATTAACAGTTAACATCGGCTTTATAATGCCCTTCTCCATGTCAAGGGAAGGATAACTCAAGAATTTCAACACAGAATCTTCTTATAAGCATTGCATGTACTCTACATTTTGTAGAGAGTAACTATAGATATGATAATACTGGAAAGGATAGATGATAATGAAGATAAGATGCAGATTGATGCTACATAATCAACTACCAATCTCTGGAAGTACAAGCGTTACATGACAAAATGTACTGACAAGAGCAATGGGCTACACTTCTGCACTGGCATTGTCTGTGTATTCAACTTTTTGGTAAGATTAAATATAGATCTGATATTTTTTAATAAATGGTGGGCGAGGGAGATAAGATGCAGAATGCTACACAATGAACTAATCCCTCTTCCCATAATATAAGAGTGTTTTGAACACTGGTGTATTGTACAAAACGCTCTTATATTATGGGACGAAGGGAGTAGCTATTAATGTAAGTACAGTGATAGACGATGTTCGCCCCTTACAAGAGACTGTAGATCTAAACCTCTTCAAAAGCATTGGGTTGATTCTAAATCTATGTAAGAGTCTATACGAATCTTATAATGTCCACCAAATGGAGGGTAATGAGGCTAACATGTGCAGTGATACTACATAATCAACCAACTATGAAAGTAAGTATGGTCATACAGGGTAAGAGGACAAGAGCAATGAAGTGTGCAGTACAATTGCGAGATTCTGTGGTCCCTTGAGAATAAATGTTCTTCTGC
The DNA here is from genome assembly GCF_002162155.2 of Triticum dicoccoides. Taxonomy (NCBI): domain Eukaryota; kingdom Viridiplantae; phylum Streptophyta; class Magnoliopsida; order Poales; family Poaceae; genus Triticum; species Triticum dicoccoides. Next base: position 191,654,933 of record NC_041381.1, read on the forward strand.
AAACAGTTTTCATACAAGTGAGACATTAAGGCACATGCAGAAATGTAGTTCAAATTGTGATGTGATAGCATAGGCAGTACTTTATGTTGCAGACGAGACCAATGTGTAACAAGATTATTCCAGTCACTGTCTGATAAATGTAGCACTGGACACTTTACAGAAATTTCGATTAGAGTCTTGCCATCAAAGTGCGCTTTCCTCAAATAGGAACGATACTTCATCAACGAGTCCTTGAAAAGCGCAACCAACCCTTGCTCGTCATGACTATCTAGTTTGGTCCTCCCCTATTTAAAAGAATGAAATCATGTGTCTTATGTCAGCAGAAACATATGCAGTAATTACCATGAATAACATTAGTACATTACTTACACGTAAGTTGAGGAGGAAGATTGGAAATTATTCTTTGTCTGTGGTATAATCTTTCCATGAAGGAAAGATGCGCACAAAGTTCCTAACAACAATATAAGCTTCATTTTCTAAAATGGGAAGAAGTGGAACAGGAGTCCTATTGCTGCTATTGGGGCTCTCCCTCATTCGAAAAGGGATTTGGCAACTGGATTAGGTGTACTCTTTGCTGGAATGGGGGTTTTGCGTCGTAGAGCTGGTGCTATGTCAACTGGCATAATGATACTGTTTGCGACAGTTGGGGCCTGCTAAGTTGGGGCATCAGAGATGGCCAGTGTAGTAGAGCTAGAGTCTGCTAGAATTGTGGTCGTGTTTTCTGGGTCTGATGATATTGCAACTACACCTAATAGGCTATTTGATATTTCAGGTGCCACTACCTTTTCCAAATACTTTGTTCGTGCTCCTCCGCGATTAGCAATCGCCCTCTTCCTTTTGAACATCTGATACACAAGAACAACATTTGAATGGATAAGTATGGTATGATGACATATGGAATGTGTACTAAAAATGGATAGGCAGGGCGTATTCACATACACAATGTGTAAACTAAGCTGATGGCAGCGCAACAAAGTAGAAGCAATGCAAAGCATCAGTTGCAAGATATGTGCGACCAATATACCCTTGGAAAGTTATAGCAAGCACCTTGATGGGTGAATAAGATAGGGCCTCTGCATCTGACTCCTCCACTAGGGAGCTACATTGACTTAGGTCTCCCTTTAGCTCAGAATCACTATTAGGATCATATTCTGAGCATGAATCTATAGGTGGAGAGCATTTCCATTGCATCCAAACTTGATTTCAGTCCCTTAATGCCAAGTTTGACAACCATGGCATTGTTCAGCTTTATTCTTTTCATGCATGCAAGCTCATAATCCTTTTGATGTTGTTCAGTATCTGAGATTCAAGAAAACATAAAAAGTAGTCAGATTATCTATGGAATGCATTACAGATTCAACTCGAAGAGTGTCTCCCTATAAACCCCTGTATGTACAAAGTTCACCCCCAACCGTGCTGACCAGACCACACACAGAAATACAAACCTCTTATGTCTCTATAACAGGCAGACACACATTTCAAAACTGAAGTAGGAACATTAGAATCATACCAAATTCGTAATTGCACAAATAAAAGTAAGGAATTATGAGTGGCATAATGTTTAGCTTCAAGGGTGGAGTGCTGGTAGTGTGACACAAAGCAAGTAGGTAGATTGTATTCCAAGTAAAAGATCGTAGTCTATGTAAAAGGTGGATATGAAACTTTCTTTCTATACAATGTAGTGTTCCTTGCCCACACATGATGGAAGAGATCACACAGAGAAATACTATTCACTCATGTCTGTGGTTCTAGTATTTTGAAACGGGGTGGTCCACCCTAAAAGAATATTGACAATAAATATGACAAGGCAAGCATAAAGGTAGTGAATCAATGATTACTTGTGAGCTTACTAGGACAAGTATGCAGAATTGTAACTGCAGTAAGAGACCGTCCAAAATCTGAATCAAGAAGTTGGTCTAGCACTTATTGTTTGCAACTAATCGGTGTGAATAATTGGATATCATATCAAATGAGTAAGAAAGACAAGTAAAATTGTCAATAAACTTGGCCTACAGTAGCAATCTAGGTCAATGTCACTATGACCAACAATCCAAAATGACTAGTGTTTGTTCCTAGGGCCGGAATTTTGAAACCCTGTGAACTTTACAGGTACTAAAGATTACTGAAATACATCTGAACCATTAAGTGTAGGTAGCACTCAGTACACAACAAACCCTAATGACAGTCCTGCCTAGTGAGTAATGAATAAATTAGAAAATGGGTGATGAGGAGTGGCTGCTGAGTGTTGAGGACGTATCTCAGGATAAATCGGGTTGGCTTAGTGGCTGCTGCACACCTGCACCCTGAACAGACTGGGAAGGTAGGCACGGCGGAGCACCCGGGCAGCGATGACGCTGTTGGGCGAGCGGCTCCTGACCTCCTGTTAGTCTGGCGTCTCCTCCTAGAGGCATGCCATCCGGGGACGGCAAGTCACCGGTGAGGCAGGCGGCTAGAGGTGAGTAGAGATTGGAAGGGCAGTAGAACAGAGGGGAATCGGGGCCTGAGCTGACCCAAAATCCCAGGGTGGGCCGTGGCCCATCGTGGGCACCCTGTAGATCCACACCCAGCGACGTACATGCATTTTTGAAACTAAATTATGAACATTTAGCTGACCAATTAAGAGACTCTATTTTAATAGTATCATATTCGTATTTGAATAGCTAAGCTTGTTTAGCTTGATGGGTGGAGCAGTGCTATTATGACACGAAGCACGTATGATGATCATATAGTGATCATAAAAGGGGGGAACCCTAAGCTTGATCAATTAAACCCTATTATGACTGTGTCATGGCAGATTTGAAGTTGCAAACCGCAGGAATGCTATTTAGCAATTGTTTGCTTCGAACTAAGAACCAAATTCTAAGAGCTGAAAAGAAAGTATAGTAACCAAGTTATGATCTATTTTCTGGTTGACATCAAAAGGTTGAGCAGATATGAAGTACCACCTCTCTTGCGGCGCCGTGTAGGCATCGGGGGTGCGATGGCTGTCGATGGTGTTGAAGCAAATCTACGATAGTAGACGGGTGCATCGGGGGATAAGTCATGTTGCATTGGACGAGAAGGTCGTGGGAGTGGCCCCAGCAAGGAGTGGACGAGAAGGTCGTGGGAGCGGCCCCGACAAGGAGGACGATGACACCGATGAAGCGAGAGGATGCGATGCAAGGTTCCTGGTCCGTCGCCGTGGATGAGAAACATGCATCTCTAGCAGTGGACGACGTGGTCTTGGTAGACGCTCTGTCATGGTGGAGGACGGGGCTATGGATGGGGTGGAGGACGGTGGCGATGGATGGGGTGGCAGACGGAGGAGGCTGGTGTGGGGATGGTGTTCTAGGGCAGACGGTGTATGAATGGGAAAATGGAAGGAGAGGCTACAGGGAACCATGTTATTGGGACGTGCCTGTCTGAAATATGGGAATGTTACAAATTTAGCCCCCGTTTAAAAGGACGCCTTGTCGGTTGGGGATAGGACGGTAATCTCGCATCTCCCCAATATTTGCCTAGAGCAATTTCAGGCGAGGAGAGGGTGTTTTGGCGCCCACGGTTGGCGCCCATGGTGTATGAACGAGGCTGACAGGTAGGGAGGTTGTGTCACATCCGAGTGAAGTTACAAACCTGCCCCTTATTGAAAATATTTGCCTACATCGATTTCAGCCAAGTCGAGTTTGTTTTGTCGCCCACCGTGTATGAATGGGGAAATGGAGGGAGAGATAGAGGTCTTTCGGACGAGGTTGAATCAAATGTGTTCTGCCGCCCATGTTTGGCGCCTACCGTGTCTGAATGGGCTCAGAGGCGCTCGTGTCACGTCTAATTGAAGTTACTAACCTAACCCTATTGAGAGCAGTGAAAATTGGGCCGATGGATTGTCCATGTTAGGGGAAGACAGTAATTTCCATCTCGCAAACACTGGCTTCAGGCAACCGACGTGGGAGTGGATATTTTGCCGCCTCTTTCGAATTTTGGGACAATAAGCATCCACCTTTACCCTGGCAACTAAATTTGAATCCATTTTGTATTCTTATATGAATCTTTATAATTCATTCTATGTGTTTTTACATATCTTCAAAAGCACAACAAAGATGTATTCCACTGTCACATATGAATATGATTTACAAATGCCGATACTCGAATTCAGAAGCTAGAATCTAGTTTAAGGTGAATCCGAATATTTGAAACCACTTTATGTCCAACTCAAGTGTCACATGCAGCATAATGTGTACTCCCATTTAGATATGTACACAAGCGATGTCTCAAGATTCAAAATATCGAGTCAATCAAGCAATAATGTACAAAACAAACGGACATATAAACACTTACAGAGTATATGGATCAATAATATCAACTAACATACATAAGCCAGGCCGTTGTACTTTTTTGCTAGAAGAGCATCATTTTTTTAGCGAAGCTAGTACAACATCTTGGCCCTTTCAGATGCGTGCCACTTAAGGACCATCTATACTACTATTATTGTTGAATGCACATTCAGCCCAATTGGCATATTTGTAGGTCTGGCACAACAATCAAAATGAAATGTCTCAGAGTCTTATCAATTAATACAGACTCATGCCAAAAAAATACAAACCAAAAAAAATATTACATGATCTCTAAAACAAATGGTTTGATCGATTACATGAACAAACAACACAAAGGTTATTCAATGATTGAAAAAACATTTCACCTATGATTTACCAAGTGGGAATTTAATTTCCTTTTTTTCCTTCAGGACCTCAACAATGCGGTCAGTCTCAGCTTGCTTCATTTTGAAATCCACCAAATATTTAATGCTTGTCTTGAGTATTGCTTGTGATTGTGATGTTTGCTTCCTCAACATGTCAACTTCATCTCTAAGTGCAGAAGCAGAATCTCTTTCTACCAATAGTTTAGCCTCTAGAGCATCAGTAGTTGGCAATTCATGATGTACGATTGAGTCGGTGCCTGCTACGTCTTGAGCTTGCGTTGGTTTTCCTTGAAGAGGAAAGGGTGATGCATCAATAGTAGCGTAAGTATTTCCCTCGGTTTTTGAGAACCAAGGTATCAATCCAATAGGAGGCTCCTCAAAAGTCCCACGCACCTACACAAACAAACAAAGAACTCGCAACCAATGCAATAAAGGGGTTGTCAATCCCTTCACGGCCACTTGCGAAAGTGAGATCTGATAGAGATAGTATGATAAGATAAATATATTTTTGGTATTTTATGATATAGATTGGAAAAGTAAAGATGCAAATAAAAGTAGATTGAAAGCTTATATGATAAAAGATAGACCCAGGGGCCATAGGTTTCACTAGTGGCTTCTCTCAATATAGCATAAGTATTACAGCGGGTGAACAAATTACTGTTGAGCAATTGATAGAAAAGCGAATAATTATGAGATTATCTAGGCATGATCATGTATATAGGCATCACGTCCGTGACAAGTAGACCGACTCCTGCCTGCATCTACTACTATTACTCCACACATCGACCGCTATCCAGCATGCATCTAGAGTATTAAGTTCATAAGAACAAAGTAACACATTAAGAAAGATGACATGATGTAGAAGGATAAACTCATGCAATATGATATAAACCCCATCTTTTTATCCTCGATGGTAACAATACAGTATGTGCCTTGCTGCCCCTGCTATCACTGGGAAAGGACACCGCAAGACTGAACCCAAAGCTAAGCACTTCTCCCATTGCAAGAAAGATCAATCTAGTAGGCCAAACGAAACTGATAATTCAAAGAGACTTGCAAAGATAACTCAATCATACATAAAAGAATTTAGAAGAGATTCAAATATTTATCATAGATAAACTTGATCTAAACCCACAATTCATCGGATCTCAACGAACACACCGCAAAAAGAGTTACATCGAATAGATCTCCAAGAAGATCGAGGAGAACATGGTATTGAGATCCAAAAAGAGAGAAGAAGCCATCTAGCTAATAACTATGGACCCGAAGGTCTGTGGTAAACTACTCACAACTCATCGGAGGGGCTATGGTGTTGATGTAGAAGCCCTCCATGGTCGATTCCCCCTCCAGCGGAGCGCCGACGAAGGCTCCAAGATGGGATCTCGCGGATACAGAAGGTTACGATGGTGGAAATAGTTTTTCGTTGGCTCCCTTGATGTTCTTGGGGTACGTGGGTATATATAGGAGGAAGAAGTAGGTTGGTGGCCGCCCGAGGGGCCCATGAGATAGGGGGCGCGCCCTGTAGGGGTGGGCGCGCCCTCCACCCTCGTGGCTGCCTTGACTGCTTCTTGACTTGCACTCCAAGTCCTCTGGATCACATTCGTTCCAAAAATCATGCTCCCGAAGGTTTCATTCCATTTGTACTACATTTGATATTCATTTTCTTTGAAATACTGAAATAGGCAAAAAAACAGCAATACGGGCTGGGCCTCTGGTTAGTAGGTTAGTCCCAAAAATGATATAAATGTGTAAAGTAAAGCCCATAAACATCCAAAACGGGTAATATAATAGCATGGAACAATAAAAAATTATAGATATGTTGGAGGCGTATCAGTGCCACTGTTGTGGGATGATACAATGTCCATGGGGACCTTGCTCTTTGATCTTGGGCTAACCTGTTTTGCCATTAAAGTTCTGCCTAGATTCCAAAAAGTTGAAGTTAGCAAAACATCTCAACTGGGAGTTAGAAGAGCAAACTAGTTAAACAAACAATGAATTAAAGAGTTTCAATTGGATGCTGAAAAGTAGTTATTAACATCATTGTAACCGGTTGCAGCAGCAAAGCAGTTAAACAAACAAGTTTTGCAAAAGGTACCTGTTGTGGCAGTGGAGTTTCTCTTGGATCATGGAAAGTTGAGTAGCCAGTAACGTGATTAGAGCAACCGGTTGCAGCAGCAAAGCTGTTAAACAAACAAGTTTTGCAAAAGGAACCTATTGTGGCATTGGAGTTTCTCTTTGATCCTGAAAAGTTGGGTAGTCAGTAACTTGATTAGAGCAACAAGTTGTAGCAGCAAACCTGTTACACAAATATATTTTTGAAAATTTACATGTTGTCCAATTGGACTTCCAATTGGATCCTAAAAACTTGAAGTTGGTAAGATGATTACATCAACAAGTTATAGCAGCAAACTAGGTAAACAAGGAAGTTTCTGAAAACATACTTGTTGTGCCAACGGAGTTTTAGTTGGATCCTGCAAACTTGAATGTTAGCAATCATAAATAAAGTGTTGCAAGAGCCATAAGAAACTAACATCAAACTAGTAAAACTAACAATTTTTGGCAATGTATTTAATTACACATGAACTAGTAAAACTAACAAGTTCTTGGCAACGTATTAAAGTAACAAGT
>NC_041381.1:191662617-191675216 GCF_002162155.2 Triticum dicoccoides
AGTTAAAAAGACAGTGTCCCTCATATAAACCTGACAGTTGTCTATCTATGAACATGCAAACATTACTAGTGCTACAAGTGATAACAGCAAACCATTTAAACAAACAGGGTATCACAACGTAAATTGCACGTGAATTTTGCTACACCCTAGAAGTACATATGACCAGCTATCTACGTGCTTAAGTAGCTATTTAAGTTCAGGCAAACATGTAATTCTTAACAATAAGTATCAAACACATAGATAAGCGATGTCTATAATAGGATTAACAAGATGTGGCATTATGTAATCAGTAGTAAACTAAATTAAGCCAAGCAACATAATTGAACAATTCTGCAATAAGTGGCTAACTAAAATTTCGAGAAGCAGGTAACTGAACTCACGCTAGCTCTTTGTACAGACACACTTCAACTTCCTTTTCTCTTACAAGGTTCTACAAAGGAGTCCATGGCATCAATTGCTTGGATACGCGTCCCAATACTTCTTTCTTCCCACACTGCATTGGTAAGTCGAATGGTTAATCTGATAAGATGGTGCGTTCTTGATATGTTATATGAGGATGGGTTGACAGACTAGTTGTAGCAACACACATCACACTAGTTTTTACTGTATATTTCATGCAATTACATTTGGCATATCGAGATCTAAGCAATCTATAGTAGGATGAAAAGACAGGCATCCTTCACATTATTGGCGAACTCAGTTCATAGAAACAAGCAATTCAACCATTCTGTGGGTAAATCAAAAGCGCCGCTGGAATATTTTTCACTACCCCAATCATACACGCAAAAAGGGGCGACACCACCATAGGGGCTGGTATGGGCGGCCGCCTCGGGTGGCTAGAAAATATGCACCTAGTTTGAGTCGTCCAGGTTGGCCCAAGCCAGTTTTGTTCATCCCAGCGCACGAGTAGGCAATGTAAAAAATGAAGAAAAATGTTTCAATTTGGATGGGCCAATAACATAAGTTCAAGGCAAGCCCTACAGCAGGCTCGCGACCAAAACGAGTGCCTCCCATATCGATCGACAACACGAAAAATCCCAATTCACTCGCTCCAGCCTCCAATCTGGTTTGCTCCTAACCTAGCCGCCGCTGGACAGACCAACACAACACTTCCTTGCGCCCTCATTGGACACTGGTCTTCGGGCTTCAAGCGAATGGAAGGACAAGAAGATGAAGGTGCAACCCTGGGTGTAGCCTACGTGGGAGGCAGCAGCGGCAGCACGGGCATGGCATCGAGCTTGTGCAAATGGACAGTCGCAACTTGCAAGAGCAGCATGCGCAATGAGAAGGTACATCACATCCCTGATTATATCTAATTCAACTGTTTAATTTTTGGCCAATAGTTAAACCTGACGGTGTTGTAAAACTGCTTGTATGTAGGGAATTTATAAGAAAGTTATACCAATTTCTGCTATTTTATAACTCCCCCAATCAATATTGAACTGACTGAACCTGATGTGTCTAATCAAGTTTCCGGTGCAAACATACAAGCTCATGTTGTTCTTGAGCCTGAAGTGTCTAATGAACAGACTGCTAATGAAGGAGTTGATGCAAACATTTTACATGCTCCTGGTGATGAACATATAATGTCTAATGAGGGATCTAATGCAAGCATTTTGCAAGCTCCCATTGAAGGATTTAGTGTCTAATGATGATCTGCTATGTTGAGAGAGAGAGAGAGAGAGAGAGAGAGAGAGAGAGAGAGAGAGAGAGATTTGCAGGAATTGATGACAAGCAAATTATAGTACATTTTCATGGCTTCAGGAAACGTTGAGGCCATCTACCAAAAAGTCCCTGTATGAAGACAACATAGCATAAATACTTTTCTAATCTGTTGTTTGAAACTATTGGCATACTTGTGCAGGATAGATATATTGATATGCAGTTTGCGCACTTGTTATAGGTGCAATTACACTTCGATATTTTCAGCCAGAGAACAAATAATTCAAGCAGGTACAGTCCATGTTAGTAGTCCTTGTACACCATGTTGCATTTTGTGTTTTTTGGTGCTTACATCATTTAGTGTTTTATAATTTGGAACTACTTTGGATCATTAGCTGGTTTTCAAAGTGCATGTAGCTTCACATTTCTCAAGTTATGTTGATTTCCAGAGTGCAAGTGCCTTCGTACTTTTTAAGTTAAATTTTCGCCCCTAGTAACTTGAATTCGTGGATCCGTCATTGCACACAAATCATACACATAGACCAGTACGAATTAAATGAAATATAGGGACTTATGCTAGCTCGTTGTACAGGCTCACTACAGCTCTGCTTGCGCTTGGGATGTTCCATGTACAAGTCCATGTTACCACTTGCTTGGATGTGCAGGCCTTGTGCTACTTGCATCCCCCTCTCATTTTTGACACAGCGAATGGTTGATCAAATAAGAGGAATCGACCTTGCTGTTGTACCAGAGGATAGGTACTTACAGGGTTATATCGGTGTGCAAGATGTGTACCAGATCCCATAGCGTCGTCATGCTTCGCAAAAAATGGTTTTGCTTGTTTTAGATGATATTTCCAGAAGAAATAAGAGTTAAAGTTAGAGTTGCATAGGTGTGTAAGCTAAGAGAGCAGTAAAAGGATATCCAAACATCGTCGGAACAGTGCACAAGGGAGTGATATGTGGATACCTAGTTCGGGTCGGCGTTTGGGCATATGCTCTCCTAGCTAGAGTGCGGGTCACTTCAGAGCCGTTGAGGGTTGATACTTATCCAACGTATCTATAATTTTTGATTGTTCCATGTTGTTATATTATAATCTTGGATGTTTTACAATCCTTTTATAGTCATTTTATATTATTTTTGGTACTAACCTATTGACATAGTGCCCAGTGCCAGTTGCTGTTTTTTTGCATGTTTTTTACATCGTAGTAAATCAATACCAAACGGAGTCCAAACGCAGCGAAACTTTTTGTGGATTTTTTTGGACTAGAAGACATCTAGTGGGCCAGGAAAGCACCTGAGGGGAGCTCCGACGGGAGCACAACCCACCAAGGCGCGCCTGGGAGCCCAGGCGCGCCCTAGTGGGTTGTGCCCTCCTTGTTGGCCTCCTGCACTGCCTCTTTGCTCTATAAATACCCCAATATTGTAGAAACCCTAGGGGAGTTGACGAAAATTAATTCCAGCCATCGGTCAGAAACACCAGATCCAATCTAGACACTATCTCGGAGGGGTTCATCATGTCCATTGGTGCCTCTCCGATGATGTGTGAGTAGTTCTTTGTAGACCTACGGGTCCGTAGTTAGTATCTAGATGGCTTCCTCTCTCTCTCTCTCTCTCTCTCTTGATTATCAATATAATGGTCTCTTGGAGATCCATATGATGTAAGTCTTTTGGTGGCGTGTTTGTTGGGATCCGATGAACTTTGAGTTTACGATCAGATCTATGTTTTTATCCATGAAAGTTATTTGAGTCTTCTTTGATCCCTTATATGCATGATTTATTATAGCCTCGTGTTTCTTGTCCGATATTTGTTTTTTTGGCCAACTTGATCTATTTATCTTGCAATGGGAAGAGGTGCTTTATGATGGGTTCGATCTTACGGTGCTTGATCCCAGTGATAGAAAGGGAAACGAACATATGTATTGTTGCTATTAAGGATAACAAGATGGGGGTCTATTTCTACATAAATAGATCTTGTCTACATCATGTCATCGTTCTTATTGCATTACTCCATTTTCCATGAACTTAATACACTATATGCATGCTGGGTAGCGGTCGATGTGTGGAGTAAAGTAGTAGATGCAGGCAGGAGTCGGTCTACTAATCTTGGACATGATGCCTATATAATTATCATTGCCTGGATATTGTCATGATTATTTGAAGTTCTATCAATTGCCCAACAATAATTGTTTTCCTATCGTTTGCTATTTTTCTTGAGAGAAGCCACTAGTGAAACCTACGCCCCCCGGGTCTCTTTTCATCATATTTGCCTTTGCGATCTATTTTCCTTTGCTTTTATATTCAGATCTATTAAACCAAAAATACAAAAATACCTTGTTGTAATTTATTTGTTTTGCAATCTATTTATCCTATCTACCACATTTATCTCACATTATCTTGCCTACTTGAGGCGTCGTACCCAAAAGGGATTGACAACCCCTTTAACACGTCGGGTTGCGTGTATTTGTTATTTGTGTGCATGTGTTGTTTACATGGCGTTAGGAGGTTCTCCTACTGGTTCGATAACCTTGGTCTCATCACTGATGGAAATACCTACCGTCGCTATACTGCATCGTCCCTTCCTCTTTGGGGAAATACCGACGTAGTTCTAGCATACATCAAAAGGGATTTCGTGCGCCGTTGCCAGGGAGGATCTTCAACATCAACTTGGTTCCTAATCACAAATCTCATCTCCTCGCAATTTACATTATTTGCCATTTGCCTCTCATTTTTATCTCCCCCACTTCATAAAAATTTGCCGTTTTTATTCGCCCGCTCATCATCGCTTCCTCATAGTTCGTAGGTTTGCCATGGTCAAGTAACATGACTTCCAGAATAGGATTACCGTACCACTCTGGTGCGGATCTTACTCTGGTAGACCTACGAGGTTCAGTAGTAACTTGATCTAAAGTTTCATGATCAATATCATTAGCTTCCTCACTGATTGGTGTAGTTGTCACATGAACTGGTTCTTGTGATGAACTACTTTCCAATAAGGGAGCAGGTACAGTTACCTCATCAAGTTCTACTTTCCTCCCACTCACTTCTTTCGAGAGAAACTCCTTCTCTAGAAAACATCCGAATTTAGCGACAAAAATCTTGCCCTCAGATCTGTGATAGAAGGTGTACCCAATAGTCTCTTTTGGGTATCCTATGAAGACACATTTCTCCGATTTGGGTTCGAGCTTATCTAGTTGAAGTTTCTTCACATAAGCATCGCAGCCCCAAACTTTAAGAAACGACAACTTTGGTTTCTTGCCAAACCACAGTTCATAAGGCGTCGTCTCAATGGATTTTGATGGTGCCCTATTTAACGTGAATGGGGACGTCTCTAAAGCATAACCCCAAAATGATAGCGGTAAATCAGTAAGAGACATCATAGATCGCACCATATCTAGTAAAGTATGATTACGACATTTGGACACACCATTTCGTTGTGGTGTTCCGGGTGGCGTGAGTTGCGAAACTATTCCGCATTGCTTCAAATGTAAACCAAACTCGTAACTCAAATATTCTCCTCCACGATCAGATCGTAGAAATTTTATTTTCTTGTTACGATGATTTTCCACTTCACTCTGAAATTATTTGAACTTTTCAAATGTTTCAGACTTGTGTTTCATCAAGTAGATATACCCATATCTTCTCAAATCATCTGTGAAGGTGAGAAAAAACGATACCTGCCGCGAGCCTCAATATTCATTGGACCACATACATCAGTATGTATGATTTCCAACAAATCAGTTGCTCGCTCCATAGTTTCGGAGAACAGCGTTTTAGTTATCTTGCCCATAAGGCACGGTTCGCAAGTACCAAGTGATTCATAATCAAGTGATTCCAGAAGTCCATCAGTATGGAGTTTCTTCATGCGCTTTACACCGATATGACCCAAATGACAGTGACACAAATAAGTTGCACTATCATTATCAACTCTACATCTTTTGGCTTCAACATTATGAATATGTGTATCACGAGATTTAATAAAAATAGACCACTCTTCAAGGGTGCATGACCATAAAAGATATTACTCATATAAATAGAACAACCGTTATTCTCTGATTTAAATGAATAACCGTCTCGCATCAAACAAGATCCAGATATAATGTTCATGCTCAATGCTGGCACCAAATAACAATTATTTAGGTCTAAAACTAATCCTGATGGTAGATGTAGAGGTAGCGTGCCAACCGCGATCACATCGACTTTGGAACCATTTCCCACGCGCATCATCACCTCGTCCTTAGCCAATCTTCGCTTAATCCGTAGTCCCTGTTTCGAGTTGCAAATATTAGCAACAGAACCAGTATCAAATACCCAGGTGCTACTGCGAGCATTAGTAAGGTACACATCAATAACATGTATATCACATATACCTTTGTTCACCTTGCCATCCTTCTTATCCGCCAAATACTTGGGGCAGTTCCGCTTTCAGGGTCCAGTCTGCTTACAGTAGAAGCACTCAGTCTCGGGCTTAGGTCCAGATTTGGGTTTCTTCTCTTGAGAAGCAACTTGCTTGCTGTTCTTCTTGAAGTTCCCCTTCTTTTTCCCTTTACCCTTTTTCTTGAAAGTGGTGGTCTTATTGACCATCAACACTTGATGCTCCTTCTTGATTTCTACCTCCACAGCTTTTAGCATTGCGAAGAGCTCGGGAATAGTCTTGTCCATCCCTTGCATATTATAGTTCATCACGAAGCTCTTGTAGCTTGGTGGCAGTGATTGGAGAATTCTGTCAATGACACTATCATCAGGAAGATTAACTCCCAGTTGAATCAAGTGATTATTATACCCAGACATTTTGAGTATATGTTCACTGACAGAACTATTCTCCTCCATCTTACAGCTATAGAACTTATTGGAGACTTCATATCTCTCAATCCGGGCATTTGCTAGAAATATTAACTTCAACTCCTGGAACATCTCATATGCTCCATGACGTTCAAAACGTCATTGAAGACCCGGTTCCAAGCCGTAAAGCATGGCACACTGAACTATCGAGTAGTCATCAGCTTTGCTCTGCCAGACGTTCTTAACGTCGTCAGTTGCATCTGCAGTAGGCCTGGCACCCAGCGGTGCTTCCAGGATGTAATTCTTCTGTGCAACAATGAGGATAATCCTCAAGTTACAGACCCAGTCCGTGTAATTGCTACCATCATCTTTCAACTTAGCTTTCTCAAGGAACGCATTAAAATTCAATGGAACAACAGCACGAGCCATCTATCTACAACAAACATAGACAAGCAAAATACTATCAGGTACTAAGTTCATGATAAATTCAAGTTCAATTAATCATATTACTTAAGAACTCCCACTTAGACTGACATCTCTCTAGTCATCAAAGTGATCACGTGATCCAAATCAACTAAACCATGTCCGATCATCACGTGAGATGGAGTAGTTTCAATGGTGAACATCACTATGTTGATCATATCTACTATATGATTCACGTTCGACCTTTCGGTCTCTGTGTTCTGAGGCCATATCTGTATATGCTAGGCTCGTCAAGTTTAACCTGAGTATTCCGCGTGTGCAACTATTTTGCACCCGTTGTATTTGAACGTAGAGCCTATCACACCTGATCATCACGTGGTGTCTCAGCATGAAGAACTTTCGCAATGGTGCATACTCAAGGAGAACACTTCTTGATAATTTTAGTGAGAGATCATCTTAAAATGCTACGGTCAATCAAAGCAAGATAAGATGCATAAAGGATAAACATCACATGCAATCAATATAAGTGATATGATATGGCCATCATCATCTTGTGCTTGTGATCTCCATCTCCGAAGCACCATCATGATCACCATCGTCACCGGCGCGACACCTTGATCTCCATCGTAGTATCATTGTCGTTACGCCATCTATTTCTTCTACGACTATCGCTACCGCTTAGTGATAAAGTAAAGCAATTACATGGCGTTTGCATTTCATACAATAAAGCGACAACCATATGGCTCCTGCCAGTTGTTGATAACTCGGTTACAAAACATGATCATCTCATACAATAAAATATAGCATCACGTATTGACCATATCACATCACAACATGCCCTGCAAAAACAAGTTAGACGTCCTCTACTTTGTTGTTGCAAATTTTACATGGCTGCTACGGGCTGAGCAAGAACCGTTCTTACCTACGCATCAAAACCACAACAATAGTTCACCAAGTTAGTGCTGTTTTAACCTTTGCAAGGACCGGGCGTAGCCACACTCGGTTCAACTAAAGTGAGAGAGACAGACACCCGCCGGTCACCTTTAAGCAACGAGTGCTCGTAACGGTGAAACCAGTCTCGCGTAAGCGTACGCGTAATGTCGGTCCGGGCCGCTTCATCTCACAATGCCGCTGAACCAAAGTATGACATGCTGGTAAGCAGTATGACTTGTATCGCCCACAACTCACTTGTGTTCTACTCGTGCATATGACATCTACGCATAAAACCTGGCTCTGATGCCACTGTTGGGGAACGTAGTAATTTCAAAAAAATTCCTACGCACACGCAAGATCATGGTGATGCATAGCAACGAGAGAGGAGAATGCTGTCCACGTACCCTCGTAGACCGAAAGCAGAAGCGTTAGAACAATGCGGTTGATGTAGTCGTACGTCTTCATGGCTCGACCGATCAAGCACCGAAACTACGACACCTCCGAGTTCTAGCACACGTTCAGCTCGATGACGATCCCCGGACTCTGATCCAGTAGAATGTCGGGGAAGAGTTCCGTCAGCACGACGGCGTGGTGACGATCTTGATGTTCTACCGTCGCAGGGCTTCGCCTAAGCATCGCTACAATATTATCGAGGACTATGGTGGAGGGGGGCACCGCACACGGCTAAGAGATCAAGAGATCAATTGTTGTTCTAGAGATGCCCCCTGCCCTCGTATATAAAGGAGCCAAGGGGTAGGGGGCGGCCGGCCAAGGAGGGGCGCGCCAAGGGGAGTCCTACTCCCACCGGGAGTAGGACACCCTTCTTTCCTAGTTGGAGTAGGAGAAGGGGGGAAGGAGGAGGGAGAGAGGAAGGAAAGGGGGGGCCCGCCTCCCTCTCCTTGTCCTATTCGGACTAGGAGGAGGGGCGCGCGGCCCAGCCCTTGCCTCCTCTCCTCCTCTCCACTAGGGCCCATGTAGGCCCATTAAGCCCCCGGGGGGTTGCGGTAACCTCCCGGTACTCCGGTAAAAACCTGATTTCACCCGGAACACTTCCGATATCCAAATATAGGCTTCCAATATATCAAACTTTATGTCTCGACCATTTCGAGACTCCTCGTCATGTCTGTAATCTCATCCGGGACTCCGAACAAACTTCGGTACATCAAAACTCATAAACTCATAATATAACTGTCATCGAAACCTTAAGCGTGCGGACCCTATGGGTTCGAGAACTATGTAGACATGACCTAGAACTGTTTCGGTCAATAACCAATAGCGGAACCTAGATGCTCATATTGGCTCCTACATATTCTACGAAGATCTTTATCGGTCAAACCGCATAACAACATACGTTGTTCCCTTTGTCATCGGTAGGTTACTTGCCCAAGATTTGATCGTCGGTATCCAATACCTAGTTCAATCTCGTTACCGGCAAGTCTCTTTACTCGTTACGTAATGCATCATTCCGTAACTAACTCATTAGCTACATTGCTTGCAAGGCTTATAGTGATGTGCATTACCGAGAGGGCCCAGAGATACCTCTCCGACAATCGGAGTGACAAAACCTAATCTCAAAATATGCCAACCCAACATGTACCTTTGGAGACACCTGTAGAGCTCCTTTATAATCACCCAGTTACGTTGTGACGTTTGGTAGCACACAAAGCGTTCCTCTGGTAAACGGGAGTTGCATAATCTCATAGTTATAGTAACTTGTATAAGTCATGAAGAAAGCAATAGCAACATACTAAACGATCAAGTGCTAAGCTAACGGAATTGGTCAAGTCAATCACATAATTCTCCTAATGATGTGATCCCGTTAATCAAATGACAACACATGTCTATGGTTAGGAAACATAACCATCCTTTATTAATGAGCTAGTTAAGTAGAGGCATACTAGTGACATTAAGTTTGTCTATGTATTCACACATGTATCATGTTTCCGGTTAATACAATTATAGCATGACTAATAAACATTTATCATGATATGAGGAAATAAATAATAACTTTATTATTGCCTCTAGGGCATATTTCCTTCACCATGGAATTGCTCTAGTGCTTCACTTATATCTTTTTTTAGCACGGTGTGCTTTGTTATTTTTGGAGAAATGCTCTAATGCTTCACTTAGATTTATTTGGGTAGTAAGTTTTTTAAGAAATTCTCTCTTGCTTCACTTAGATTATTTTGAGAGAAAGAAATATTATGCTCATGTTCTTCACTTATATTTGTTTGAGCTTATCAAAAGCAACATATAAAAATAGTCCCAAAGTGATAGATATCCAAAGACTATATAATAAAAACTTTCATGAAGATCATTGGACAAAATAAAGTTGATTCTTAGTAATGGTTTTGAGATATGACGATATGATATGTGAGTCATGTTGATGAGTAATTGTGCTTTAGTAAGAATATTGATGTTAAGGTTTGTGATTCCCTATGCAAGCACGAAAGTCAATAGTTATGCAATGAAATTTATATCCTACTTGTGGTGCATTATTCATTGTTACTTATGCTTAATGCTTGGGTATGAGATTTTTCATTTCTTGGTTGGTCGCTTCTCAATATTTTTGCTAGCCTTCATTTTGCACTAGGTATGATCACTACTGTGTGCATCCAAAACCATTTAAACCAGTTTTGCCTTATGAGCCCACTATACCTACCTATAAGCGGTATTTCCATGCCGTTCTAAGCAAATTTGCATGTGCCATCTCTAATTTTCAAAATAAATTTCTCTTTTGTGTGATCTACCGCCCGCGACATAGTGAGGGGTGGCCAATACTTTCCATGCTAGATGTGTCATTCTCAAGATGAGTGTTCATTCACTTGTCACTGCACAAGAGTACGACAAAGGTATTAGGGATGCCCAGTCCCGAAATGAAAAATGAATTTACTTTATGTTATCAAATAATAAATTCCTTGGAAAGTGTTGGTATGGAGGGCACCCGTGGATATGGTTAGCCATGGAAAGTGAAAGTAATGGTGGAAAAAGGAATAAACTTTATTTTCTGTTTGGGAACCGCCTATGATGTATCTAGCATGGAAAGTGTTGGGAGCTCTAAGTCGTTTTCATTGGTGGGAAAAGTGTGCCTCTCAAAATGTTTTTATCTCTCAATTTTTGCTTTGAGCTCTAGCACCTCTACAAATCCCTAATTCCCTCTGCGAAGGGCCTTTCTTTTACTTTATGTAATTTTTATTTTGAATTTGAGTCTCCATCTTCTCTTATAAAGCACCAACTAAGGGGCACTATGACCGTATTTGAGCATTGGGTGTAGCTAATATTCGAGTGTGCTTCATGAATGGATCGATGATTGAGCATAATGGGCTAGGGATAACTTGCTTTACTGTCGATATTTTGAAAGACATGGTTGCTTGTTGGTATGCTTGAGTATTAAAGTCTTAATGTCAAAACTAGACTATTGCTTTGAACCATATAAAAGTTCAAATGTCCATGCTATAAAGAAAAGATTAAATGATGAACACGTTAGGCAGCATTCCACATCAAAAATTCTGCTTTTATCATTTACCTACTCGAGGACGAGCAGGAATTAAGCTTGGGGATGCTGATACGTCTCCAACGTATCTATAATTTTTGATTGTTCCATGCTGTTATATTATCTTTCTTGGATGTTTTACAATCATTTTATAGTGATTTTATATCATTTTCTGGTACTAAGCTATTGACATAGTGCCCAGTGCTAGTTGCTGTTTTCTGCATGTTTTTTACATCGCAGGAAATCAATACCAAACGGAGTCCAAACGAAGCGAAACTTGTTGTGGATATTTTTGAACTAGAAGACATCCAGTGGGCCAGGAAAGCACCTGAGGGGAGCTCTGTGGGGAGCATAATCCACCAGGGCGCGCCTGGGGGCCCAGGCGCGCCTCAGTGGGTTGTGCCCTCCTCGTTGGCCTCCCGCACCGCCTCTTTGCTCTATAAATACCCCAATATTCCAGAAACCCTAGGGGAGTCGACGAAAATCAATTCCATCTGCC
The DNA here is from genome assembly GCF_002162155.2 of Triticum dicoccoides. Classification (NCBI taxonomy): domain Eukaryota; kingdom Viridiplantae; phylum Streptophyta; class Magnoliopsida; order Poales; family Poaceae; genus Triticum; species Triticum dicoccoides. The sequence goes on from NC_041381.1 coordinate 191,674,410, forward strand.
GCAGAGTCCAGAAACACCAGATCCAATCTGATGATGCGTGAGTGTTTGTTATTTGTTATTTGTTATTTTCCAGAAACACCAGAGTCCAGAAACACCAGATCCAATCCTAGGGGAGTATTTGTTATTTGTGTGCAGGTGCTGTTTACATGGTGTTAGGAGGTTTTCCTACTGGTTCGATAACCTTGGTCCCATCACTGAGGGAAATACCTACCGTCACTATACTGCATCATCCCTTCCTCTTTGGGGAAATACCGATGTAGTTCTAACAGACATCAAGGGTGATGCACTGGCATTGGCTGGCCGCGCATGGATGTAGATCTTGAGAAGCAGCGGAGCACTATGATGCGGTGGACGAGACTGTTGGTGAAGCCCCAACGACCTCGGGGGGCAGAGATGCGACAATGTGCTCGGTGAAGTAGCCTTGGTGAGGTGGGAGATGGCGTCGGTGAAGCGCACCTGATGCGGTGGAAGTCAGTGTCTGTGAGGCACGTCAGTTGCGCCGGCCGACATTGTCATCGGTCCACCTAGTGCGGTGGACGAGGGCGTAGATGAGGTAGCTCTGGTGCGGTGGTGAAGCGTGATCGTCGTCTTCATCATCGTTGTTCGGCACAGAGGTGGGGAAGGAGACGAGATGAGGGGCGATTTGAACTTTGCTTGGGTTGGCGGAGAATTAGGGATTTGAGCGCTCTGGGCGCGGAAGGGAGCGGTGGATAAGGGAGGTTTTGCAGGGCTGGAATTGGGGCAGCCAGATATTTCAATCCGAAACATGGAAGCGCGAACTTATTTTGTCGTTGTTCTTTTTTTGGG
>NC_041381.1:191675398-191676119 GCF_002162155.2 Triticum dicoccoides
CGCTAGCGTCCGTACGACGCACGCGACCACCACGACATGACCCTGGTGTGCCTAGTGTGCCTACATTTGAGAATGCAAATGAATCTTCTTTCATTTCCAAATGAATCTGTATGTATTACCATGCCTGTGTTTTCCTTGCAAATAATTAGGCATTCGAAACGAGATACTATAAATTAATTAATGAGGAGTTATTTGAATTAGAGTGTGTGTCACATAATGATCTCCAATTCTAACGTGGATTTCACATATCATGCTATCCACGCTACTTTTTAATACAAATTCACATGTATAAGATGAACACCATGGTAATGAGAAAACTTTGGGTGGATTCAAACATATGACCTACAAAATAGCACAACAATCGAGTCAATGTCAACTTTTCCAAACCTAGTATGGCACGAATTCGAAATAATTACGGAAGCCATATGCATGGTCCTCAATTCAAATCTTACAATGTATACTAAATTGAAACATTGATATTAAGTCTCGTACTATCTACAGTCAAATGTTATTTTTAGCCCCACCCCCGGCACACACGCTACATACTTCCTGTATTGATCAATCTTCCTCCCCTAACCACCTTAGAAAGCTATCGGTTTCTGACACACGTTCATTCTTTCTCTCAATGTTTCAATCTCTAACTCTCTCAACTACACAACGCCCTTTTTCCACTCTGTTACCAAAGTATCTCTCCCACACACCAGCCATTGCACTCCATATC
>NC_041381.1:191676361-191706702 GCF_002162155.2 Triticum dicoccoides
TAGACCCTCCCCCTCTCGTGGGAAAGCATGCACATTGTCTATCTCGGTCACTCTCTCGATACTATCTCACTCTTTATTTCGCACGGCGGCCCACACTCGCTCAGTCTCGCTCTCTTTATCTAAGTCTCGATTAACCTTGCTTTCTCTCACACACAAATGATATATCTCCCTGTTAGGGCCTCGATCGACATAGTCTATACTCTCTCACGCAGATTGTCTATCTAGGTCAGTCCATCCAAGCCGTCTCCACTCTTTCAACCTCATAAAGGGCCACGCTCGCTCAATCTCTCTCTCTCTCTCTCTCTCTCCCTATGTATGTCTCGATTGACCTCGCTCTTTCTCAGACACAAATGATATATCTCCATGTTTGAGCCCAATTCGACATATTCATATTGTATACTCTCTGACGCACATTGTATATCTAGGTCACTCTCTCCAACCCGTCTCACTCTTTCGATCACATTACGACCCACACTCGCTCAATATCTCTCCCTTTATCTATGTAATCGATTGACCTTGCTTCCTCCCACGCACAAACTATATCTACATGTCTGTGACTGGATCATCTGTCAAGCTCTATCTTACAGCCCTCACCCTTCCCAAAAGCTCAATTGGAAAATATCTCTCCAGACCATATATATCTTTTCAATGAATGCCAAACCACACTCACTTTGTTTCTCTATCTATTCGTGTCTCGATTGACCTTGCTTTCTCACGTTGTATCTTCCACACATTGAAGCTACCTCTGCATCCCTTGCAGAGTCGGAGCTATTTACATTGCTAGGGGGACTCCAACCTTTGATTAATTTGTGAAGGCATTTATTCCGGTGGGTTTAGATTATATTTTCATAGTCGGCGCACAACTACTCCAAACACTGTTGCAACCCCCGCACCTCCCCCAACTGATTACCCTCTGGCTCGGTCACCGCTCTCTCTCACGTCCTTTCTCACCTTCCACGCCACACCATGGTATTTTTTGCAAAAAAACTCTGTTGTTCTCTTTAATTATTACAAATAAGCTACAAAACTACACACCGATAGTCCACCTGTAATGGGACAAATTTCGACCCACAAATTAAAGTGCTACCAACTACACACCAAGGGCCCACCTGTCATGGAACAAATTTGGACCCATATATAAATTGTAAATTAAAAATGAAAAAGGACGAGGATCGAACCTGCGACGAGGGCCTTCAAGTCACACGTCAATAGGCAACGTTTGTTGTACCTGAGGGAGTCCTGGATTAGGGGGTATCCGGACAGCCGGACTGTGTACAACGTCCGGACTATTGAAGCGTGAAGATACAAGACTCAAGACTTCGGCCCATGTCCGGATGGGACTTTCCTTGGCGTGGAAGGCAAGCTTGGCGATCCGGATATTATGTTTCCTTCCTTGTAACCGACTCCATGTAAACCCTAGTCCTCTCTGGTGTCTATATAAACCGGAGAGGTTGGTCTTTAGAAGGCCGATCACATTTACAATCATACCATCATAGGCTAGCTCTTAGGGTTTAGCCTCTACGATCTCGTGGTAGATCTACTCTTGTACTACCCATATCATCAATATTAATCAAGCAGGAAGTAGGGTTTTACCTCCATCGAGAGGGCCTGAACCTGGGTAAACATCTGTGTCCCTTGCTTCCTGTTACCATCACCCTTGACGCACAGATCGGGACCCCCTACCCGAGATCCGCCGGTTTTGACACCGACATTGGTGCTTTCATTGAGAGTTCCTCTGTGACGTTGCTGCAAGGCTCGATGGCTTGTCTCATCATCAAGGACGACATTACCTCGGAGGGAGCTCTGGCTGTAGGCCAGAAGCTCCGACTCGGCGGCTTTATCATGGCCGCCCCATCGGCGTAAGCGCCGACGATGGCCTCTCGGGTCATCAATCATAACCTTCACGTCAGTTCGGAACTTGCCGAACAGATGGATCCAATGGAGCTCTCCTCCCTTAATGAACTCTTGGGTCGCATCGCCGCTCTGGGAGTTGCTACGAACTATGACCGGATTGGGCTTAAACCCGGCCGAAGGGACATCAGGTCCCCGCCGGCCACCCATGAGGTAGCAATAGTGGAGGAACCACACGCGGATTGTCCCTCAACTTTGAGGATGAATTATGTTCGGATTGCCAAACTCCTCGAGCCGAAAACCTGCTCAAAGGAAAACATGACCCAGGCCCCGGGCTTAGAATCGGGCATTGGGCCAAAGAAATTGGGCGGTATTCCGGATTTTGAGCTGTTAAGCTCGGAACCGCCCGTGCCCTTGGGCGATGGATCGGATCAAAATCCGGATTCTGCTAACAACACCTATCTAGACTTAAACTGTCTCTCCCGCATTAGGCAAGAGCCCCAGGAAACGGTACATCATTACTGGGCCAGATTCCTCCTTGCGCTTAACAAGGTCAAGGATTGCCGCGAGGAGAACATGGTCTCGCTCTTCTGCAAAAACTGCATGGACGAAAGGCTCCTCAATGCTATAAGCCACCACGACATAGTACGCTTCGCGGACTTGGCAATCATAGTACGGAAGTACTGTGCGATGGAAAGCGCTTGGAAGACCCAAACAGAATTTTGGGATAGTACTGCTCTCACCAAGACCTTTGTCCGAACTAAACGGACGAACTCTCGTAAGTCATCCGATCCAATCCCCAAGAAACCAAAGCCCACCCCAGGGCGGGGATCCGTATTGGAAGAATGGCTCGATAGGCCATGTAAGCTCCACAGTACTCAGGATACGGTACCAACTCATAGCCTTAGGGCATGTTGGATACTCCGGCAGGTGGCAAAAAGTGGTGAGGATCTTCTTGTAAGCCATAAAGTGGAACAACATCCTGCCAGCGGACACAATATGGTACTAACAGTCTTCGAGACTTTCGCCTCGAACAACAGGCGCAAGCGAGCTCATCGAAGCTCTGCGGAAATTTGCCATGTGGCAAAGATAAACCCCTGGAACGACACTACTATAACTTTCAATGCCAGTGATGAACCTCGATTCCAGACTGTCCGAGCACCGTCCGCTCTGGTCCTTAGCCCAATCGTGGACGACTTTCGGCTCACCAAAGTACTCATGGACGGCGGAAGCGTGTTAAACTTGATCTATGAAGGAGCGCTCAACAAAATGGAAATTGATAAAGACCGCATTGAGCAAAGTGGCACCACCTTCAGGGGAATCATCCCTTCCGGGCACCGTCCGCTCTGGTCCTTAGCCCAATCGTGGACGACTTTCGGCTCACCAAAGTACTCATGGACGGCGGAAGCGTGTTAAACTTGATCTATGAAGGAGCGCTCAACAAAATGGAAATTGATAAAGACCGCATTGAGCAAAGTGGCACCACCTTCAGGGGAATCATCCCTACTCGGGAAGCGCGGTGCATGGGAAAAATCACACTCGATGTGGTATTCGGCACCCCGGAGAATTATAGGTCCGAAGAAATCACATTCCAAGTGGCTCCCTTTAGCAGCGGATACCACGCCCTTCTAGGGAGGGACACGTTTACAAGCTTTCAAGCTGTACCCCATTACGGGTACATGAAGCTTAAAATGCCCAGACCCAATGGAATCATCACTCTAGCCTGTGATCCGGACGTCGCACTTCATGCTGAAAACAAAACCGCAGCACTAGCCCTGGAAGCATTATCTGAAGCCCTAGCAGCCGAAGAGTTAACAACACTGCGGGCCACCGTGGACAGGGACGACGTGATACTCGACAAACGACCCAAGTCCACCTCATTTAAACCTGCAGACGAGATAGTCAAATTCCAAGTCCACCCAACGGACCCCACGAAGACAACATCCATTGGGACACAGTTGAGCCCCATGATGGACGCCGCACTGCGAGATTTCTTACGCGAGAATTGGGACATTTTCGCCTGCACCCTTCGGACATGCCAGGCATCCCATGCCGGCTGGCCGAACACAGCCTCAATATACTAAAGGGATACAAACCGGTCAAACAGACCCTAAGGCGGTTTTCAGAACCCAAACGACAAGCCATGGGGGAAGAGCTAGCCAAGCTGCTTGAGGTCGGATTCATCAGAGATATTAAACATCCGGATTGGCTGGCAAATTTGGTAATGGTACCAAAAAAGGACAAATCTTGGTGCTTATGCGTCGAGTTCAAAGGCCTCAATAAGGCTTGCCCCAAGGATCCCTTTCCCCTCCATCGCATCGATCAAATCATCGATGCCACAGCTGTACACGACTCCCTGTGTTTTCTCAACGCATACTCCGGATACCATCAAATAAAGATGACAGAGTTTGACCAAGCTGCAACAACTTTTATAATGCCATATGGCCCTTTTTGCTTCAACACTATGCCCTTCGGGCTCAAGAATGCCGGCGCAACCTATCAACGCATGATTCAAACATGCCTAGAAAAACAAATCGGCAAAACAGTGGAAGCATATGTGGACAACGTGGTCATAAAAACTAGACACGTCGAAACCCTAATAGATGACTTGAGGCTTACATTCGATAACCTCCAGACATACGACATCAAGTTGAATCCAAAAAAATGCATTTTCAGTGTCCCCTCGGGGAAGCTGCCGGGCTTCATTGTTTCCAATAGAGGAATCAAAGGGAATCCAGCAAAAATCCGAGCTCTGTCGCAGTTGGCTACACCAACAGACCTCAAGCACATCAAGAAGCTAGCTGGATGCGTGGCCGCTTTAAGCCGCTTTATATCTAGGCTAGGAGAGAAGGCATTGCCTCTTTACCGCCTCCTTCGGTGCACTGAACACTTTGTATGGACAGATGCAGCCGCGGCCGGACTCGATGAGATAAAGACCTTATTGGCCAGTAATCCAGTCCTAACAGCGCTAAACATCTGCGAACCTATGCTACTATACATAGCTGCAACACATCAAGTGGTAAGCGCAGTGCTCGTCATCGAATGAGAGGTGGACGGACACAAATTCCCGCTTCAAAAGCCGGTTTATTACATATCCACGGTCCTCACCCCATGCAAATTCCGATACCCACACTATCAAAAAATAGCATACGCGGTCTTCATGGCATCCCAGAAGCTAAGACACTACTTTCAAGAGTGTTCGATTACCGTCGCCTCCGAAGTACCACTCAATGACATAATTAATAACCGCGATACTACGGGCCGGATTGCTACATGGGCTATTGAGCTCCTCCCGTTCGACATAATATACAAACCATGACGGGCCATTAAGTAGCAAGTATGGCTGACTTTGTCGCCGAATGGACAGAAGCCGAACTCCCTAAAGAGTACAACGCGTACTCCAACTGGATCATGCACTTTGACGGCTCCAAAATGCTGGCGGGACTGGGAGCAGGGGTAGTCCTGACGTCTCCCACCGGGGACACGGTCCAGTATGTCCTACAAATATTATACACAGACTCCAACAATGCAGCCGAATATGAGGCTCTGTTGCATGGTCTTCGGATGGCGGTCTCTATGGGCATCCAACGCCTGGAAGTGCGCGGGGATTCGAACCTCGCAATATCACAAATAAATGGAGACTTTGATGCCAAGGATCCGAAAATGGCGGCCTATCGTAATGCCGTCCTCAAAATGTCAGCTCGGTTCGAGGGGCTCGAATTCCACCATGTGGCTCGAGAAAACAATCAAGCGGCGGACATCCTCACCCGCATTAGTGCCAAACGGACCCTGTCCCACCTAATATATTCCTGGAAAGGCTGTTCAAGCCATCCGTAGTATGGGAAGGGGAGTCTGGCAATACCAGCACGGATCCGAATACACCCCCAGACTCCGAACCATCAGACACAATCGGAGGCTTTGGCACCGAAATAACTTCTTCGGCCCACGAAATCATGGCCGTAATCGCCCCGTGGACCGAGCCTTTCTTGGCCTACCTAAATAGGCAGGAGCTCCCCGAAGACCAAAATGAAGCACACTGCATAGTCCGGCGTTCTAAAGCTTACAAAGTCCACGAAGGGAAACTCTACAAGAAAAGCGCGACCGGAGTGCTCCAAAGGTACATCTCCGAAGAGGAAGGGCGGCAACTCCTGGCTGAAATCCATGCCGGACTGGGCGGACACCACGCCGCAGCTCGAGCGCTAGTCAGCAAAGCCTTCCGTACATGCTTCTATTGGCCGACGGCCTGAGCAGATGCACAGGACCTTGTCCAACATTGCGTCGGCTGCCAGCTCTTCGCCAATCAGAGTCGTATGCCCCCTACCACTCTCCAAACAATCCCCATAACTTGGCCCTTCGCGGTCTGGGGGCTGGATATGGTCGGACCTCTTAAAGGGGGAAGCCATAAGAAAAAATACTTATTGGTCATGGTGGACAAATTCACCAAATGGATCGAAGCCAAACTAGTTAAAACGGCCGAATCCGGACTAGTAATAGACTTTATATCTGGGTTCGTACACCGGTATGGTGTCCCCCACAGCATCATCACCGATAATGGCTCAAATTTCATAGCCGATGAAGTGAAAACTTGGTGCGGCAAAATGGGCATTAAGCTCGATTACGCTTCCGTCTACCACCCTCAAACAAACGGCCAAGTCGAACGGGCAAACGATCTCATCATGAGCGGCATCAAACCCAGACTAGTGCGATCTTTAACAGAATCGGATACACACTGGGTAGAGGAGCTCGACTCCGTACTCTGGGGGCTGCGAACCACACCGAATCGAACCATCGGATACACACCATTTTTTATGGTGTACGGTGCGGAAGTAGTACTACCCTGCCACATAATACATGATTCACCATGCGTACACATGTATGAAGAGAAGGAAGCCGAGTTAGATCGGCAGGATAACTTGGATGCCCTGGAGGAGGAACGCGATGTTGCAAAAGCCCGTTCCGCATTCTATAAGCAGCAGGCTCGACGATATCAAAGCAGAGAAGTGCGGGCCAAAACTTACAATATTGGCGAGCTCGTTCTACGCCTACTGGAGAAGAAGAAGGACAAACTCAAACCCAAGTGGGAAGGTCCCTTTGTCATTGACAAAGTTCTCACCGGAGGAGCGTACCGTCTACGTAATGCAACTGATAATAGACTCAACCCGAACCAATGGAACACGCCTAGATTCCGGAGATTCTACGCCTAACGCCGAACGCAGTGTTCGTCTCCTTACCCCTCCTTTTTAATTATGCTCCACCTCTTTTTCTCTCCTTTCTCGACCCTTTTTCTCTTCACACAAAGTGTTTAATACAGTGCGGACTCCCGGATCATCCCGGCCGTACTAGGTGTGTAAGCTGTACCTGGGGGCTTCCTATTCGGAAGCTAGACATAATTACTTTGAATGGCTTTTTGCCCATCGCATATGCGTTCTTTTTCCATATGTGCCTTTTCTTCACCATTATATTCATCAATATGACTTAAGATGTGGCCAAGCTGGGTTGCCTGGCTCTTGTGTTTATGCCCTATGTTCCCGTTAATTCGGCTAGGGCATAAGGGGAGCACCTCTGCGATTGTTACTGCCAGTTAAGCCGGATGTGTACCTCAGACTGGGTGAAGCCGAAAGCTAGTTTCCTTAAGAGAATATTTGATCGGTGAACAAAGGATGTATTCGTTGGTTACAAAAAAACCCAGAAGCTTTGTGTCCTGCGCCGTCGTTCGCAGTCCGGACATGTGCATCGACACATGCATTCCCAGGGAAAGGAACCCCCAAGGGAACTATTCTCCCTGGAAGATGTTTCTTGCTATCCATGCAATATAACATAACTAGTTGGGTACTTGTTTGTTCAAGCACTATGACCCCTACGCCTGGTCTCCACGCTGTCACGCCCAAGATGCGACCCTATCCTAAAGGAACGAAGGTCCCACCAAGGATAGAAGCGCATCTTGAAGACGCTTTTGCAAGGTGGATATCATTACATCAACATTACATAATAGATGGGGATACATACAAAAGGCATACAATGCCACACGAATACAACAATACATCATACATAAGAGCAACATTCAACTACGGATGAAAACACAAACAGAAGCTCAAACGACATCCACCCTGCTAGCCCAGGCTGCCGACCTGGAACCTATCCCCTGATCGAAGAAGAAGTAGAAGAAGAACTCCAAAACAAGCAACAACGCTCTTGCGTCCTGATCATCGCATAACCTGTACCTGCAACTGTTGTTGTAGTAATCTGTGAGCCACGAGGACTCAGCAATCCCATTACCATGGGTATCAAGACTAGCAAAGCTAAATGGGAAAGGAAGGGGTAAAGTGGTGAGGTTGCAGCAGCGGCTAAGCATGATATGGTGGCTAACATACGCAAAAGAGAGCGAGAAGAGAGCAAACAGAACGGTCGTGAAGCTAGCAATGATCAAGAGGTGATCCTGAACTCCTACTTACGTCAAACATAACCCAGAAACCGTGTTCACTTCCCGGACTCCGCCGAAAAGAGACCATCACGGCTACACACGCGGTTGATGCGTTTTAAATCAAATCAGGTGTCAAGTTATCTACAACCGGACATTAACAAAATTCCCATCTGCCACATAACCGCGGGCACGGCTTTCGAAAGTTTAGACCCTGCAGGGGTGTCCCAACTTAGCCCATGATAAGCTCTCGCGATCAATGAAGGATATACCTTCTCCCAGGAAGACCCGATTAGTCTCGGAATCCCGGTTTACAAGACATTTCAACAATGGTAAAACAAGACCAGCAAAGCCGCCCGATGTGCCGACAAATCCCGATAGGAGCTGCACATATCTTGTTCTCAGGGCACACCGGATGAACACTACGTACAACTAAAACCATCCCTCAAGTTTCCCCGAGGTGGCGCTGCAAGTGGCTCTAGTTTGGACCAACACTCGGAGGAGCACTGGCCCGGGGGGGGGGGGTAAATAAAGATGACCCTCGGGCTCTGGAAACCCAAGGGAAAAAGGGCTAGGTGAGGCAAATGGTAAAACCAAGGTTGGGCCTTGCTGGAGGAGTTTTATTCAAAGCGAACTATCAATGGGGTCCCATAAATCACCCAACCGCGTAAGGAACACAAAATCCGAGAACATAACACCGGTATGATGGAAACTAGGGTGGCAAGAGTGGAACAAAACACCAGGCATAAGGCCGAGTCTTCCACCCTTTACCAAGTATATAGATGCATTAATTAAATAAGAGATATTGTGATATCCCAACATAATCCTGTCCATCATGGAGCAATCTTCAACTTCACCTGCAACTAACAATGCTATAAGAGGGGCTGAGCAAAGCGGTAACATAGCCAAGCAACGGTTTGCTAGGAAAGGTGAAAAAGGTTAGAGGCTGACATGGCAATTTGGGAGGCTTGAAGAGCAAAAGATAGGCAACGCAGCATAGCGATAGAACGAAGCAACTAGCATAGCAATGATAGTAGTGAGATCCAGGGTAGCGGTCATCTTGCCTGAAATCCCGCTAGGAAGAAGAACGAGTCCATGAAGAAGATGAACGGGAGTAGTCGAACGAATCCTCACAATCGCAACATTACCGGAACTAAGAAGCAACACCGGAAAGAAACAAACAACATGGTAAACAACCATCACATAAACATGGCATGATGCACAACCAAGTATGATGCATGTCCGGTTTAATGAGGCATGGCATGGGAAAGTGCAACAAACAATATTACAAGTTAAGTGGAGCTCAATATGCAACGAGTTGCATATTGACGAAACACCACAAGCAATTATTTAGTTTGATCTCGATTATGCTACTCATCAATATTAAATGTTGTTAAACATGGCAAGGGGTGAAGCATATGGAAACTAACTATTTAGGCAAGTTTAAATGAGGCCGGAACAACAAACAACAATTCCGAAAAATCCCCATGTGCATAATATGAATTTGGTACTGTTCTACCCTAAACACAATGTTGATGTTGTTAAACAGCAAAATAAGGTGCAGCAAGTTAATCTATGCATTTTTCTAGCCCATCTACATATAAAGAACATTTAAATCCGAGCTACGGTTATTTAGTTATGAAATAAAACAATTTAGCATGGCATTTGAGCATATTTAATCAAACAACATTTTAAACATTTTGAACATGGATGAAAACAACATATTATGAAACTAGATGAAATTCTAAGCATTTTACATATATGAATCATTTTAATCCGATGCACGGTTTGTGAGATTTTAAATGCATGAACATGAGGGTTTTTCTGTAAAACTGCAGTTCCTGGAAAAAAAATAGCTAAAATCGTCCAAAGGAAAAAAACATGTCACGGGCCGAAACTGGCTGGCCCAATGGAGAGGAGGGGCTGTGGGCGCTCACCCATGGGCTTTAGCCCAGTCGGTGGATGCGGCTGAGGCGCGCTGGGCCTGGCGCAGATCTGGCCCAAACGGGCGACGCGCACGGTCAACGGGGACGAGCGAGCTGCTCTGTTCGTTTCTGAAGAAGGAACAACAGCAGGTCGAGGCAGGGGCCAGGCGCAGCGGCGCGATGCAGAGGAGGCAGGGGTGCGCGCGAGGTTCGCCGGGAAGACGGCAGCGGGCGGCGGACCTGGCCCTCGGGGCGACTCGACGGCTTGGCGAGGGGAGAGGTCAACGCGGGCGCGGTTGCCTGGCCTCGCTCGATGCAGAGGAAGTAGACAGAGGAGGCGAGACGTGGGGCACTTCAGGCGATGCAGGGCGCAGCAGCGGATGGAGCTCGGCTGTCGGACTTGGCGCCGGCGTGAGGAGGCTCGGGAGGAGGCCGGCGAGGAGGCGTGGAGGAAGGTGGCGGCTCATCTGCTGGGTTCGCCGGCGAGAGGGTGCAGCGGCTGCTGCTGTTGCCTGAAGAAAGAAAAGAGAGAGAGATTCATAGAGGGAACAGGGGAAGGAAGCAAAGAGAGACGGCGGGATAGGGGTCTCCTACTGGCGTCATGGAGGAACTCCAGCGAGGTTCGACGAGGAGGTCCGGGCGCGGAGCTTGATGGGGACCGAGAGCCATGGCGCTCCTATTTGAACAGAGAAAGAGAGACAGAGAGGTGAGACGAGGAAAGCAGAGGAACAATAGGAGGAGGAGAAGGGCAATGGTGCTTATATCATGGTCGCCGGCGGCAGCGCCGGTTGCAAGACGACGAGGCGAGGTGGAGGAGCACGGGGAGGCTCCCTGGCTTGCGGTCGATGGCGGGAGGCGGCATGGATGCAGATCAGAGCTACTGGTCTCGAAGAAGCAGGGCGATCGGGATGGAGGGATTGGGTGGATCTGAAAACGAGGAAGGGAGGGATGGATCGATGGAATTGGGAGGTTGTGGTTGGCCCGATTTGGAAAACAGGGAGGAAGGTGGCGGCTTCGGTTGGTGGTTTGGATCGGGAGGGGATCCCAAGGAGGAGGAGACAGTGGGCTGGCGGCAGCGGAGGATGGGACAAGTCCCTAGAAGTTAGGGTTAGGCAGTATATATAGGTAGGGGGTTAGGGTTGGGATTAACTCAGTACGTCCGATCGAAATCGGGCGGTCAAGAAAAATAGGCTAGGAGGGTCCAAATAAGAAAACGGTGATGTTTTATAGATGTTAGGAGATGATCTGAATGCAACGGTGATGACTGAGCGATTCGGGTTCGGGGCAGTCTCGGACGCGCGCGAGGGGGTCAGTGCACTGGCAAGAGAGGTTAGGTGGTCGGACAAGAGGGAAACGAAAACACGGTTGGTCTCGGGACGGTCAACGAAAACAAGGGGTGGCACGGCAACTACGAACGGGTGCAAGTTTTTATGAAAACATGCAGATGCAATGCGCATGATGCTATGAGATGAGATGCATGACATGAACAACATGCAAAACAAAAGACAAAACCCAACCACGGAGAAATAAAATATCGCATCTCCGGAAAAGGCAAGAGTTGGAGTTACGAATATGTAAAGTTGTATCCGGGGCGTTACACACGCATACCCTGGATTTTATACAACCGAGCGGGTATTCGGACACACCCCGGACTATAGGATCCGGGGGCTGAAGCGAAAAGGTCCGCCATGACAAATGATTTCAATCCGGCTAGGGGCTACTTATGCCAATTAAATTACACAGTCACTGAGACTGACTATATTCCTCCTCTATACCATCTAACAGGCTATTTAGCCTACAATCTTGTTGAGAGTACTTAGCGGCTAACGCTACCTGGTCATATACCAGGCTCACGGGAATTTCTTGCCCATCGGGCCCCGCCGGTCCTACTTCGGCCATATGGTTTGGGTCCAGCTTGGTGTAGTGCGTCTTCACCATCGCCCAGGCTTCTCTTGCTCCTTGCCGGCATGCTGATATCTTCCACAAACGGAAGCACCGCCGGGCTCCTTGAAGCAGGCCTGCAAGCTCCTCCACGCCATTCGGCAAGAGGCTTGATGGCCACAAGGCCTGAGCAACACCGTGCATCACCTGCCGAGTACGCTCATGCAACTGCGAAAGATCTTGCAGCAAATCACCTGCAGATGAGGGCATCTCCTCTTCAGGGCGACCTGTTAACATTCCTGCAGGCAAAAAAATTTCAAGAAAACTTCCTCACCAAACTATCAAACAGTTCGCTTGAGCTCTTACCATAAATGCCGCGTCGAAGCTTTTTGTTCTCCTTCATGGAGTCCGCCAGTTGAGCGCGGATGTCCTTTAATTCCACGTCCAGACGAATATTGGCATCTTGTAGCTTGTTCTTCTCTTGCGTCACTTGCGTAAGGATGCGCTCGCTAGCCTTTAGCTGCCGTTGGAGATGCGAGTCGTCACCCATTATGCCCTCCGGATTCACCCCGGGATTGTCTGCAGAATTTTCTGTTAGACTAACCGCACCAGCCATTTACTAACTGGTGCATCTGTGTATAATGGAGACAAATATTACCAGAGGGGGCCTTTCGGGATCCCTCTTGGCTACCGCATCAGTTAGCTGGGCCTTGCATGCCTCCATTTCAAATCTCTAAAAAGGCAAATATTTATGAACGAAGGGAGTAAATGCAAGCCATGCATGGTCCTCAATTCAATATTAAAATGAATAGGAAATTGGAACATGAATATTAAGTCTAGTACTACATACACGCAAATGTTGTGTTTAGGTCTCTCGATCAATCCCCCCCCCCCCACACACATACTTCATGTATCATTAATGTTTATTTCTTTGTTAATAGAGCTATTGGTATCCGACACGCGCGTGCTCATTATTGCTCTTCACGTTTCAATCTCCATTTATGTCATTCCCGCCCTCACACTCTCAACAAATGTATTAATCACACACAACCTCATCGTGCCCTCCATGACAAACACTCCCTCTTTCTCTCTCTATCTCTCTCTCTCTCAAGACACATGTGTTGCCTTTGTAAAACACCTTCACCATGCGCTCACACACAAAGTCTATCTAGCTCACTCTCTTGGTAACTATCTCCCTCCAGCCCTTACCACAGCTTTGCTGCATGATATCTCGGTGTATCGTCTTTCATATTCGAGTGTACACTAGACCACACTCCCTTGATCTCTCCCTCTATAAATGACTTGATTGACCTCGCTTTTTCACGTCGTCTATCTCACACATAGACGCTCACACTACACCTCTTACATAGGCGGAGCTATGTAGATTATCAGGGGTTAACCCCTCGACCTTAGATAAAATTGTGAAGCTCTGTTTAGGATTGTTTAGATTATCAACATTATATTTATCCCCACCCTCCCAAACACCGATTGGTTGTGCACCCCCTCCCCGGGAGAATATCATGTGCCCCCACACCTTAGATGCTATATGATGATACGGGTTGCTTGGACCATGTAGATCTGAGATATAGCAACTCACGGGATGTCTTAATATTTTTACAGGAAACCTTAATGAGTTTGAGAATTGCACACAATTTGTACAAAAACTACTCAGATGCCCTTGGATCCCATATCCAACGACCTCGAAGCTCGTGTCACCGTAGCATCTAAGATGAAGTAGGACCTCATATTTTCCTGTATGTATATCATGTGCTACCACACCTTAGATGCTTTGGTGATACAAGCTCTTCGAAGCCGTTGGATCTGTGGTCCAACAACTCCTTGGTGGTTCGAATGTTCTTTTTGCATAAAAAGCCCCCAAAGAGTTTGGCCACTGCTTACAAGCACAAAGACTGCTCAGATGCCATTGGATCTCAGATCGAACAACCTTGAAGCTCGTATCATCGTAGCACCCAAGCTGCGAGAACACCTGATGTTTTCTCACACGGGAGAATATGATGTGCTCCCGCACCTTAGATTCTATGGTGATACGAGTTCTCGGAGATCTAACGGCTCATAGTAGGAGGTTTGAATGTTTTTGCAATATACGCCTGAGAGAGTTTGGGAATTGCGTAGAAAGTACAAGTACTACGCATGCGGCATCTGATCATAGATCATACGACCTAGATGCTCGTATCATCGTAGCAGCTAATTAAGCTACGGGGAGCACCTAATGTGAGCAACTAGGAGCCGTTGGATCTAAGATGCAGCGGCACACACGAGGCTTGCATGTTTTATTTGCAAAAGAAAACCTTGGAGAGTTTGGAAATTGCGCATAATTACAAAGACTAATCCCAAGCCATTGGATCTCGGTTTGAGCAACGTAAAAACTCGTATGACCATAGCATCTAAGCTCCGGGGTGGATGTGATATTCTATGCCGCTGTCATTTTTGTTCCTAAACTTGCAAAATACGTGTAACTAGTGTTGTTACTTGTCTAACGCGCAAAGTGTTTGTGCAAAAAACCATCCTACACTGAAATATCGGAACAACACACGGAGGTCCCACTTGTCATTGACCAAATTTGGACCTAAAACTAACAAATCTGAAAGACAAGATTCGAACTGGCAACCTGGACTACAAAGCGTAAGTCGATAGCCTGAAACAGCAATAGTTGTTGGCTTTGTTGCATAACTTGATTTTATAAAGTATTACGTTGAGTAGAGTAGAGGGAGTGGCTCGTCAACACGTGCATGACCGCCGACTCACTTACTGGTGGGTCCCATGTTTGTGATCTCTCTCTCCTCTCCATCGTCTAACCTTTAGGCTGGTCGTAATGGGAGTATCATGCATGCCAACTATGCAAATTTGATGACATGGCATAGAATTAAATGAAGAAAGAGAGGGTTGAGTATCATATCATGATATCGTATCATATTAAATGTTGTGCTATTATGTGTCATGCATGCTAATAAATGAAGTCATCTATGATACTAACATATGATATTATGCACTACGGATGTAGTATCATACACTAGTATCATATGAATGATACTAGTATATGATACTTGCCATTACACCCAGCCTTAGACACACGGGCAAACACAAAGAGCGGCGCAAGCTTGCCATGGTGTTATTATAACTAAAAAAGTGCTTGGAAAATACTAGAAGAATCACTTAGAACAAGAGACTTTGTGGCTGGTTGAGATGGAGCTAACCACACCTATCCTCCGTGCCACGTTAGCATGATGAAGCTCTGTGGCTAGTGGGGTGTTTTTGACCGACTGGCTGGGTCCCGGCCGAACCATAGGTAGTACGTCTGATACAATATATTTTTACACGCACATTTTTCCTCCGTGCCGAGATGTGGCACACCCTACCATGTGGTTTCTGGGTCCTCCCGGGACTTGGGTGGTGCACGCACATTTTCTTCATTGCCAAGACGTGGGACGCCCTAGCACACATTTTCTAGGTCCTCCTCGGTCGTAGCACCGAAGCAAGTAAATGAGTCATCAAATAACAAAAGCCCATCTTTCCCGTCGAGTACATCAATGAAGCACGATGGCTAGCTAGTTGGGATAGTGCGACCGATTAGCTAGGCCGCCGCCACATTTGTTTTTTCACCCCCCTTTTTTCTCTCCTTGTCGGCAGGTAAATTTAAATATCCACTGTAGCGTTGCTCTGGTCTTTGGGTGTGGTAGGCGCGACAGGATTTTTATTTTTTTGATTGACGGGAGCAGCCGCGACAGCAATTAGTCATGATGACTCCGCCTGTAAAACCCACTGCTCCCTGATGTGAAAACTCCTCGACTGGTGTTTTCCCATGGTGAAAACCAAAAGATTCACCACACTCCTCGACCCTCCGCCTTCCCGCAGATTGCATTGCCTTTCAGCCGTTTTGCCCCCTTTGCTTCCTCTCCCCATTGCTTCTACCTGGTTCCATGGCGGCGCACCAGATCATGGAGTCTGAGGTGAGGCACCTGACACAGGAGCTCCAGGCCAAGGATGCGGAGCTCAGGGCCATGGACGCGGAGCTCCGTGAGCTCAAGGAGGAGAGGAGTGCCATGCTCCTTGATGACCCACAATTATATGGGATCAATTGTATCCTTTTCGATAAGTAAGAGTGTCAAACCCAACGAGGAGCAGAAGGAAATGACAAGTGGTTTTCAGCAAAGTAATGTTTGCAAGTGCTGAAATTGTAAGCAATAGAGTAGTTTGTTAGCAAATTTGTAATGAGCAAGTAATGGTAGTAGTAACAAAGTGCAGCAAGGTAGCCCAATCCTTTTGAGGCAAAGGACAAGCCAAAATGGTCTCTTATGATAAGCAAAGTGTTCTTGAGGGTACACGGTGAAGGAAATATGCCCTAGAGGCAATAATAAAGTTGTTATTTTATATTTCCTTATTCATGATAAATGTTTATTATTTATGATAGAGTTGTATTAACAAGAAACTTGATACATGTGTGAATACATAGACAAAACACCGTGTCCCTAGTATGCCTCTACTAGACTAGCTCATTGATCAAAGATGGTTAAGTTTCCTAGCCATGGACATGTGTTGTCATTTGAAGAACGGGATCACATCATTAGGAGAATGATGTGATGGACAAGACCCATCCATTAGCTTAGCATAATGATCATTCAGTTTTATTGCTACTGCTTTCTTCATGTCAAATACATATTCCTCCGACTATGAGATTATGCAACTCCCGGACACCGGAGGAATGCCGTGTGTGCTATCAAATGTCACAACGTAATTGGGTGATTATAAAGATGCTCTACAGGTATCTCCGAAGGTGTTTGTTGAGTTGGCATAGATCGAGATTAGGATTTGTCACTCTAACTATCGGAGAGGTATCTCTGGGCCCTCTCGGTAATGCACATCATATGAAGCCTTGCAAGCAATGCGACTAATAAGTTAGTTGTAGGATGATGCATTACAAAACGAGTAAAGATACTTGTCGGTAACGAGATTGAACTAGGTATGAAGATACCGACGATCGAATCTCGGGCAAGTAACATACCGATGACAAAGGGAATAACATATGTTGATATAGCAGTTCGACCGATAAAGATCTTTGTAGAATATGTGGGAACCAATATGAGCATCGAGGTTCCGCTATTGGTTATTAACCGGAGAGGTGTCTCGGTCATGTCTACATAGTTCTCGAATTCATAGGGTCCGCGCGCTTAACGTTCAATGGCGATTTGTATTATATGAGTTATGTGTTTTGGTGACCAAATGTTGTTCGGAGTCCCGGATGAGATCACGGACATGATGAGGAGTCTCGAAATGGTCGAGAGGTAAATATTGATATATTGGAAGGTAGTATTCGGACACCGGAAGTGTTTCGAAATGTATCGGGTACATATCGCAATACTGGAGGGGTTACGGAACCCCCCTGGGAAAGATATGGGCCATATGGGCCATAGGAGGGAGGTACACCAGCCCACAAAGGGGTGGTGCACCCCCTGAGGGAGTCCTGGATTATGGGGTCCTCGGAGAGCCGGCCTATGTGACATGGGCCGGACTGACGAGCCATGAAGATACAGAACCGAAGGCCTTCCCCCGTGTCCGGATGGGACTCTCCTTTGCGTGGACGGCAAGCTTGGCGTCTGGATGTGTAGTTTCCTTCCTCTGTAAACCAACTTTGTACACCCCTAGCCCCCTCCAGTGCCTATATAAACCAGAGGGTTTAGTCCTTAGGGGCGATCACAATCATACAGGCTAGACATCTAGGGTTTAGCCATTACGATCTCGAGGTAGATCAACTCTTGTAACCCCTATACTCATCAAAGTCAATCAAGCAGAAAGTAGGGTATTACCTTCATTAAGAGGGCCAAACCTGGGTAAACATCGTGTCCCCTGCCTCCTTGTTACCTTTGATCCTTAGACGCACAGCTCGGGACCCCCTACCCAAGATCTGCCGGTTTTGACACCGACATTGGTGCTTTCATTGAGAGTTCCTCTGTGCCGTCGACAGAAGGATTGATGGCTTGCCTTGTCATCAAAGACAGCATCACTTCTGGAGAAGCCCTAGCTTTAGGGAAAACTCTCTGACTCTGCAACTTCATCATGGGCGCTCGCCCAGCTGTTAAGCCAGATGCAGCCCAACCCATCGCCAAAAACCGCCTCTGCGTCGGCCCTGAATACTTCGACAAGATGGATTCGGCAGATGTATCGGCCTTAAACGAACTGCTAGATCGCATCGCCGCCCTGGGGGTCGCAACTGACTATGATCGGATTGGGCTTAAACCCGATCAGAGAGAAATCAGATCTCCGTCGATCACCCATCATGTGGCAATCATTGAGGAACAAGCCAACAATGAGTCTTCTCCTGCGTTGAGAACTAAGTATGTTTGGGTGTCCGAACTTGGAGAACCGGACTCCCGTCTTCTAGAAGACACTTCTTGTACTCTGAACATGGAATCTGGAGCTGAGCCTAAAAATACATTGGATGCTCCGGAGTCCAGGCCTGTAACCTCGGAAATTCTTCAGAATCCGGACTTCTCAGTGGGTCAGGGTTTGGATTCGAACCCGCCCACACACCACAAGCAATATTCCCCAAGCAGCTCCGGTCCTCCGGACATATGCGACTTAATGTATGTGCGGCAGCAGCCTCAGGAAATAGTCCACTTTTGGGCTAGATTCCTGCTTGTTAGAAACATGATCAAGGATTGCTGTGACGATGATGCAATCTCGGTATTCCGCAACAATTGCATGGATGAGGGAATCCTTAATGCCCTCAATCTCCATCACGTACTGCACTTCGATGATTTGGCACACATGGTACAGAAGTACTGCATAATGGAAAGCGCCTGGAAAACCCAGACAAGCCACTAGGAATCGCAGGCCTTTAGGCCATCCCCGGGATGGGCAAAGAGGACGCACCCCCGCAAAGCACCCAATCATCATCCCGTGGACAAGAAAATTAAACCTGTTACGGGGCATAAAACTGTCCTCGAGGAATGGCTCGACAAACCCTGCAAAATTCACATGACGTCGGACAGCGAACCAACACATAGCCTTCGAGCATGTTGGATACTCCGGCAGGTGGCCAAGAGAGGTGAGGGTCTCCTCACTAACAACACCCTAGATAGTTATTCTTCGGAGGACAATGATCCCGAAGTATTCATGGTCTTCGAGACCTTTTCTTCGAATAATTGGTGCAAGAGAGTGCTCCACAACCTCGCTGAAGTCTGCTATGTGGCAGCAGTAAATCCTTGGAATGACACGATCATCACTTTCGACGCCGATGACGAACCAAGAGCCCGCTCAGTCCGGGCACCAGCCGCTTTGGTCCTAAACTCAATCGTAGATGGCTTCCGGCTCAGTAAAGTGCTCATGGATGGCGGTAGCAGACTGAACCTCATTTACGAGGACACGCTCAATAAAATGCAAATGGACAGGAGTAGCATTGAGCAAAGTAACACAACCTTTTGCGGTATTATCCCCAATCGACAAGCCAGGTGCTCGGGAAAAATCAAACTCGACGTGGTATTCGGCACGCCGGAGAACTAAAGGTCCAAAGAGTTACTCTTCCATGTGGCACCATTCAATAGCGGGTATCATGCTTTGCTGGGGTGAGACACATTCACGCGCGTCCAAGCTATACCCCATTACGGGTATATGAAGCTCAAAATGCCCGGGCCTAATGGGATTATCACTATCGTCAGTGATCCGGACATAGCACTCCACGCCAAAAACAAAACCGCCTCTCTGGCCCTTGAGGCATTATCCGAGGCCCTCGCGGCCGAGGAATTGACCACTCTACGTTCCATAGTAGATAGGGACGATGTAATCCTCGATAAGAGACCCAAATCTTCTTCTTTCAAGCCGGCAGACAGAATAGTCAAATTTCAGGTCCACTCGACGGATCCCAATAAAACATCTTCCATTGGGGCACAGCTGGATCCGACGGTGGACGCTCCATTACGCGCATTCTTGTGCGAGAACTGGGACATTTTTGCCTGGCACCCTTCGGATATGCCAGGTATCCCACGAAGACTGGATGAGCATAGTCTCAACATACTGAAAGGATACAAACCAGTCAAACAATCTCTTTGCCGATTCTCCGAACCCAAATGACAGGCTATGGGGGAGGAGCTAGCCAAGCTACTCGAAGCCAGGTTTATCGGAGAAATCAAACATCCGGACTGGCTAACAAACCTGGTCATGGTACCTAAGAAGGATAAATCCTGGCGCCTGTGTGTCGACTTCAAAGACCTTAATAAGGCTTGCCCTAAGGACCCATTCCCACTACCTCGAATTGACCAGATTATTGACACAACCGCAGGGCACGATTCCTTGTGCTTCCTTGACGCATACTCCAGATATCATCAAATTAAGATGAAAGAATCCGACCAAGCTTCAACAACATTCATCACTCTGTTTGGGCCCTTCTACTTCAACACTATGCCTTTCGGGCTCAAGAACACCAGTGCAACCTACCAACACATGATTCAAACATGCCTGGAAAAGAAGATCAACAAAACTGTGGAGGCATACATAGATGACGTAGTCATCAAAACCAAATATGTCGATTCATTGGTGGATGACTTACGCCTTACATTCGACAACCTCCGAGCATATGACATACGGCTCAATCCGGAAAAATGCGTTTCGGCGTTCCAGCCGGAAAGCTGCTGGGTTTCATTGTCTCCAATCGAGGAATCAAAGCAAACCCCGCTCAAATCCGAGCCCTGTCATAGTTGGCAACACCAACATACCTCAAGAAGGTCCAGAAATTAGCTGGGTGCATGGCAACTTTAAGATGTTTTATCTCCAGACTAGGGGAAAAGGCACTGCCATTATATCGCTTGCTACGCTACACTGACCACTTCGTGTGGACGGACGCTGATGTCTACTACACAACCTTCTTCTTCTAGACGTTGTTGGGCCTGCAAGTGCACATGTTTGTAGGACAGTAGCAAATTTCCCTCAAGTGGATGACCTAAGGTTTATCAATCTGTGGGAGGCGTAGGATGAAGATGGTCTCTCTCAAACAACCCTGCAACCAAATAACAAAGAGTCTCTTGTGTCCCCAACACACCCAATACAATGGTAAATTGTATAGGTGCACTAGTTCGGCGAAGAGATGGTGATACAAGTGCAATATGGATGGTAGATATGGATATTTGTAATCTGAAAATATAAAAACAGCAAGGTAACTAATGATAAAAGTGAGCACAAATGGTATTGCAATGATAGGAAACAAGGCCTAAGGTTCATACTTTCACTAGTGCAAGTTCTCTCGACAATAATAACATAGATAGATCATATAACAATCCCTCAACATGCAACAAAGAGTCACTCCAAAGCCACTAATAGCGGAGAACAAACATAGAGATTATGGTAGGGTACGAAACCACCTCAAAGTTATTCTTTCGGATCGATCTATTAAAGAGTTCGTACTAGAATAACACCTTAAGACACAAATCAACCAAAACCCTAATGTCACCTAGTTACTCCATTGTCACCTCAAGTATCCGTGGGCATGATTATATGATATGCATCACACAATCTCAGATTCATCCAACCAACACAAAGTACTTCAAAGAGTGCCCCAAAGTTTCTACCGGAGAGTCAAGAAAACGTGTGCCAACCCCTATGCATAGGTTCATGGGTGGAACCCGCAAGTTGGTCACCAAAACATACATCAAATGGCACATCCCAATGTCACCACAGATAAACACGACAAGACATACATGAAGTGTTCTGAAAGTTAAGACTCAATCCGAAAAGATAACTTCAAGAGGGAAACTCAATTCATCACAAGAGAGTAGAGGGGGAGAAAGATCATAAGATCCAACTATAATAACAAAGCTCGCGATACATCAAGATCATGCCATAGAGAGAACATGAGAGAGAGAGATCAAACACATAGCTACTGGTACATACCCTCAGCCCCGAGGGTGAACTACTCCCTCCTTGTCATGGAGAGCGCCGAGATGATGAAGATGGCCACCGGTGATGGGTTCCCCCTCCGGCAGGGTGCCGGAACGGACTTCTGAGAGGTTTTTGGTGGCTATAGAGGCTTGCGGCGGCGGAACTCCCGATCTATCTTGATATTCGATGGTTTTAGGGTACGTAGGCATATATAGGCGAAAGAAGTCGGTCGGGAGGTGCTCGAGGGGCCCACGAGACAGGGGGCCACGCCCAGTAGGGGGGCGACCTCCTATCTCATGGCCTCCTCGAGGATCTTCTGACGTGGACTCCAAGTCTCCAGGATCATATTCTTCCAAAAAATCACGCTGCCAAAGGTTTCATTCCATTTGGACTCCGTTTGATATTCCTTTTCTTCGAAATACTAAAACAGGCAATAAAACAACAATATGGGCTAGGCCTCCGGTTAGTAGGTTAGTCCCAAAAATGATATAAATGTGTAAAATAAAGCCCATAAACATCCAAAAGGGGTAATAAACAGAATTTTTGATGTGGAATGCTACCTAGCATAATTTATAATGTAATTTTATTTATTGTGGTATGAATGTTCAGATCCAAATGATTCAAAATAAAAGTTCATATTGATAAAAGAAATAGTAACACTTCAAGCATACTAATCAAAGTAATCATGTCTTCTCAAAATATCATGGCAGAAGAAAGTTCATCCCTACAAAATCATATAGTTAGGCTATGCTTCATTTTCGTCACACAAAGATGTTCCCAACTTCTATACCCCCGATGACAAGCCAAGCAATTGTTTCATACTTAAATAATCTCAAACTTTTTCATCCTTCACGCAATACATGAGCGTGAGCCATGGATATAGCTCTATGGGTGGAATAGAATATGATGATGGGGATTGTGTGAAGAAGACAAAAAAGGAGAAAGTCTCACATTGACGAGGATAATCAATAGGCTATGGAGATGCCCATAAATTGATGTCAACATGAGGAGTAGGGATTGCCATGTAACAGATGCACTAGAGCTATAAATGAATGCTCAACAAAATAAAACTAGTGGGTGTGCATCCAAGTTGCTTGCTCATAAAGACCTAGGGCATTTGAGGAAGCCCATCGTAGGAATATACAAGCCAAGTTCTATAATGAAAAATTCCCACTAGTATGAAAAGACAACTTATGAGACTCACTATATGAAAAACATGGTGCTACTTTGAAGCACAATATATGAGACTCTCTACATGAAGAACAAGGTGCTACTTTGAAGCACAAGTGTGGAAAAAGAGATAGTAACATTGCCCTTTTTTTGGGCCTTTCTTTTTTTTTCTTTTTTTCTTTGGGCAATGCTCTAATAATGATGATCATCACACTTATATTACAACATATGAATTATAACTCAAAACCAGAACAAGATATGACTCTATATGAATGCCTCCGGCAGTGTACCGGGATGGTGCAATGAATCAAGAGTGACATGTATGAAAAATTATGCATGGTGGCTTTGCCACAAATACGATGTCAACTACATGATCATGCAATCGCAATATGACAAAAGTAAAATATGTCATGATAATGATGAACGGAACGGTGGAAAGTTGCATGGCAATATATCTCGGAATGGCTATGGAAATGCCATAATAGGTAGGTATGGTGGCTGTTTTGAGGAAGATATAAGGAGGCTTATGTGTGATAGAGCGTATCGTATCACGGGGTTTGGATGCACCGGCGAAGTTTGCACCAACTCTCAAGGTGAGAAAGGGCAATGCACGGTACCAAAGAGGCTAGCAATGGCGGAAAGGTAAGAGTGCGTATAATCCATGGACTCAACATTAGTCAAAAGAACTCATATACTTATTACAAAAGTTTAGAAGTCATCAAAAATCAAGTACTACGCGCATGCTCCTAGGGGGATAGATTGGTAGGAAAAGACCATCGCTCGTCCCCGACCGCCACTCATAAGGATGCACAAGCCAGGTACACTTCATGTTTCAAATTTGTTACACAACTTTAACCATACATGCATGCTACGGGACTTGCTAACTTCAACACAAGCATTCTTTAAATTCATAATCACCCAACTAGCATGATGTTAATATCACTACCTCCATATCTCAAAACAATTATCAAGTATCAAATTGATCATAGCATCCAATTCACTTCCTATGATAGTTTTTATTATACCCAACTTGGATGCTCATCATTCTAGGACCAACTTTATAACCATAGCAAATACCATGTTGTTCTAAAAGACTCTCAAAATAATATAAGTGATGCATGAGAGACTAGCAATTTCTACAAAATATAACCACCGCCGTGCTCTAAAAGATATAAGTGATGCACTAGAGCAAATGACAAACTACTCTGAAAGATATAAGTAAAGATCAATGAGTAGTCGAATAATTGTGAAACTATGTGAAGACTCTCTACCATTAAGGAATTTCAGATCTTGGTATTGTATTCAAACAGCAAGCAAAACAAAATAAAATTACATTGCAAGGATAGCACAACTCATGTGAAGCAGCAAAAACTTAGGCTCAACCGATACTAACCGATAGTTGTTGAAGAAGAAAGGTGGTGGGCATCCTCAAGCTTAGATGCTTGAGACTTCTTGAAATATTATCTTGGGGTGCCTTGGGCATCCCCAAGCTTGAACTTTTGTGTCTCCTTAATTCCTCTCATATCATGGTTTCTCTTATTATCAAAAGCTCCATCCACACCAAACTCAACAAGAACTCGTGAGATAGGTTAGTATAAACCAATGCAAAACCTTATCATTTTCTACTGTAATAAACCACTAAAATTATTATTAAACATTGAATACTAAATGCCTCTGCATATTTAACACTCCTATCCTCAAATAGAATCATTAAACAAGCAAACATATGCAAACAATGCAACCATAATAGCAATCTGTCAAAACAGTACAGTCTGTAAAGAATGCAAGATTCATCATACTTCCCTAACTCCAAAAATTATGAAATAAAATTCCGACTGTAGTAAATTTATCAGAGTTCATCATGCAAAAGGTTCCAACATTATATCATGCTCTGAATTTTCTAGGGAAGTTTTTGCAACAGCGGTAAACTTTCTGTTTTCAAACAGCAACATGTATACTAGCAAAATAAGCATGGCAAAGGCTATCATTGACTTTTTTATTGAAACTAAAGATGCAAAACATTAATCTAAATAACAGCAAGCAAATACTAACAAAATAAAATGATGCTCCAAGAAAAACACATATCATGTGGTGAATAAAAATATAGCTGCAAGTAAAGTTACCGATGAACGAAGACGAAAGAGGGGATGCCATCCGGAGCATCCCCAAGCTTAGGCTCTTGGTTGTCCTTGAATATTACCTTGAGGTTCCTTGGTAATCCGAAAGCTTAGGCTCTTTCCACTCCTTATTCCATAGTCCATCAAATCTTTACCCAAAACTTGAAAACTCCACAACACAAAACTCAACAGAAAACTCGTAAGCTCCGTTAGTATAAGAAAATAAAACCACCACTTAGGTACTGTAATGAACTCATTCTTAATTCATATTGGTGTAATATCTACTGTACTCCAACTTATCTCTGGTTCATACCCTCCGATACTACTCATAGATTCATCAAAATAAGCAAACAACACATAGAAAACAGAATCTGTCAAAAACAGAACAATCTGTAGTAATCAGTATCAAACGTATACTTCTGGAACTCCATATCAAAAAGAATCAGATCAGAAGCACGTTTCTGTGAATTAACAAAACTAATTTACTGGGTGTAAAAGTTTCTGATTTTCAGCAGGATCAACACAACTATCACCGTAAGCTATCCTAAAGGTCTTACTTGGCACTTTATTGAAACAAAAGATATAAAACATGATTAATACAGTAGCATAATCATGTGGACACACAAAAACAGTAAGGGTAAATATTGGGTTGTCTCCCAACAAGCGCTTTTCTTTAATGCCTTTTTAGCTAGGCATGATGATGACAATGATGCTCACATAAAAGATAAGGATTGAAACATAACGGGAGCATCATGAAGCATATGACTGGCACATTTAAGTCTAACCCACTTCCTATGCATAGGGATTTTGTGAGCAAACAACTTATGGGAACAATAATCAACTAGCATAGGAAGGTAAAACAAGCATAAGTTCAAAACTTGAAGCACATAGAGAGGAAACTTGACATTATTGCAATCCCTACAAGCATATATTCCTCCCTCATAATAATTTTCAGTAGCATCATGAATGAATTCAACAATATAACCAACACCTAAAGCATTCTTTTCATGATCTACTTGCATAGAAAATTTAGTACTCTCCACATAAGCAAAATTCTTCTTATTCGGAATAGTGGGAGTATCATAAAAGACTTGAACACTAAAAATTGTTTCCACATTAAAAGAGTAATGTTCAGAAAAAGGGTAATCATAATCATGCCAAGATTTGTAAATATAATCATCACTACTTTTTATAGCATAAGTTTCATCACAATAATCATCATAAGTAGTAACTTCGTTCTCATCATAATCGATTGAAACCTCTCCCAACATAGTGGAATCACTAAATAAAGTTGACACTCTTCCAAATCCACTTTCATATTCATCACAATAAGATTCAACATCCTCCAAAATAGTGGGATCACTAATTCCTAAAGTTGACACTCTTCCAAACCCACTTTCATCAATATAATCATCATAAGTAGGAGGCATGCTATCATCATAACAACTTTGCATATC
The DNA here is from genome assembly GCF_002162155.2 of Triticum dicoccoides. Classification (NCBI taxonomy): domain Eukaryota; kingdom Viridiplantae; phylum Streptophyta; class Magnoliopsida; order Poales; family Poaceae; genus Triticum; species Triticum dicoccoides. The sequence goes on from NC_041381.1 coordinate 191,703,066, forward strand.
AAAACTTGGGATGCCAAAAATATCGTCTTCATTAAACATAGCATCCCCAAGCTTGGGAAAACATTAATTTCAGCAAATATATTCTCAAATATGTCATCCTCATCAAACATAGCTTCCCCGAGCTTGGGCCCTTTCATATCATAAGCATAATCACTCTCATCGTTAAAAATATGGATAGCACCAATAGTAAAGCAATTATAATCATCACAATGAGTAGTAGGAGCAACATCATTTGGGACGGATACCTTTTTACCTTTGTTGCTCCTTCTTTTCTTTTTCTTCTTCACAATATGTGTGGGTTCAACCTTCCTCTTTGAGCTCCTTATTGACGAGATTGGTTGAATAGAAAGCTCCTCCTCGTTACCTAATTCATCACAAGAAATAATAGGAGGATACTGGGAAGTCTCTTCCCTTTCATTAGTATTCTCATCATCTTCTATTTGCTTTCTTTTCTTTAGGTAATTGTCAATATAAGGATTTTCAATGCAATTCTCCGCACAAAACATATAAATCTTTTCTAGATCAATATCAAGGAAATGGTCAAGATTAAATTCTGGAATAGGCTTAGTTAAATGTTTCAACTCTTCATAACCCAAAAGCAAACTAAGTTCATTATAATGTGCAAGGGAGATCAAATCATCACAATTTTTGGACACGATTCGATCATGAAACAATTTGCATAGGAGATGTAAATGACCACGTTCATTGCAAAGTTCACAAGTACGGCAAAGAAATTTTAAATTTTCAGCACTCACATCTAGCCTTTCTTGCAACCATTTAGTTTCTAAATGCTTATGCCTCTTGCAATATATATCTTCTCTATTTGGTGTGTTCATGAAAACATGCACTCCACAAAAATCAACATGCTTATAGGAGACATTTTCATCATGACTAGAGCAATCATCATTAGTACTATGGATATTCAAGGAGTTCATACTAACAACATTGCAATCATGCTCATCATTCAAAGATTCAGTACCAAGCATTTTAATGCACTCTTCTTCTAGCACTTGAGCACAATTTTCCTTTCCATCATACTCACGAAAGATATTAAAAATACGAAGCATATGAGACAAGCTTAACTCCATTTTTTTGTAGTTTTCTTTTATAAACTAAACTAGTGATAAAACAAGAAACTAAAAGACTCGATTGCAAGATCTAAAGATATACCTTCAAGCACTCACCTCCCCGGCAACGGTGCCAGGAAAGAGTTTGATGTCTACTACCCAACCTTATTCTTGTAGATGTTGTTGGGCCTGCAAGTGCACAGGTTTGTAGGACAGTAGAAAATTTCCCTCAAGTGGATGACCTAAGGTTTATCAATCCGTGGGAGGCGTAGGATGAAGATGGTCTCTCTCAAACAACCCTGCAACCAAATAACAAAGAGTCTCTTGTGTCCCCAACACACCCAATACAATGGTAAATTGTATAGGTGCCCTAGTTCGGCGAAGAGATGGTGATACAAGTGCAATATGGATGGTAGATATGGATATTTGTAATCTGAAAATATAAAACAGCAAGGTAACTAATGATAAAAGTGAGCACAAATGGTATTGCAATGATAGGAAACAAGGCCTAAGGTTCATACTTTCACTAGTGCAAGTTCTCTCAACAATAATAACATAGATAGATCATATAACAATCCCTCAACATGCAACAAAGAGTCACTCCAAAGCCACTAATAGCGGAGAACAAACATAGAGATTATGGTAGGGTACGAAACCACCTCAAAGTTATTCTTTCGGATCGATCTATTAAAGAGTTCATACTAGAATAACACCTTAAGACACAAATCAACCAAAACCCTAATGTCACCTAGATACTCCATTGTCGCCTCAAGTATCCGTGGGCATGATTATACGATATGCATCACACAATCTCAGATTCATCCAACCAACACAAAGTACTTCAAAGAGTGCCCCAAAGTTTCTACCGGAGAGTCAAGAAAACGTGTGCCAACCCCTATGCATAGGTTCATGGGCGGAACCCGCAAGTTGGTCACCAAAACATAAATCAAGTGGCACGTGATATCCCAATGTCACCACGGATAAACACGGCAAGACATACATCAAGTGTTCTCAAAGTAAAGACTCAATCCGAAAAGATAACTTCAAGAGGGAAACTCAATTCATCACAAGAGAATAGAGGGGGAGAAACATCATAAGATCCAACTATAATAACAAAGCTCGCGATACATCAAGATCGTGCCATAGAGAGAACACGAGAGAGAGAGAGAGAGAGAGAGAGAGAGAGAGAGAGAGAGATCAAACACATAGCTACTGGTACATACCCTCAGCCCCGAGGGTGAACTACTCCCTCCTCGTCATGGAGAGCGCCGGGATGATGAAGATGGCCATCAGTGATGGGTTCCCCCCTCCGGCAGGGTGCCGGAACAGACTCCCGAGAGGTTTTTGGTGGCTATAGAGGCTTGCGGCGGCGGAACTCCCGATCTATCTTGATATTCGATGGTTTTAGGGTACGTATGTTGGAAATATGCCCTAGAGGCAATAATAAAAGGATTATTATTATATTTCCTTGTTCATGATAATTGTCTTTATTCATGCTATAATTGTACTATCCGGAAATCGTAATACACGTGTGAATACATAGACCATAATATGTCCCTAGTAAGCCTCTAGTTGACTAGCTCGTTGATCAACAGATAGTCATGGTTTCCTGACTATGGACATTAGATGTCGTTGATAACGGGATCACATCATTAGGAGAATGATGTTATGGACAAGACCCAATCCTAAGCATAGCACAAGATCGTGTAGTTCGTTTTGCTAGAGCTTTTCCAATGTCAAGTATCTTTTCCTTAGACCATGAGATCGTGTAACTCCCGGATACCGTAGGAGTGCTTTGGGTGTATCAAACGTCGTAACGTAACTGGGTGACTATAAAGGTACACTACAGGTATCTCCGAAAGTGTCTGTTGGGTTGACACGGATCGAGACTGGGATTTGTCACTCCGTATGACGGAGAGGTATCTCTAGGCCCACTCGGTAATGCATCATCATAATGAGCTCAAAGTGACCAAGTGTTTGGTCACGGGATCATGCATTACGGTACGAGTAAAGTGACTTGCCGGTAACGAGATTGAACGAGGTATTGGGATACCGACGATCGAGTCTCGGGCAAGTAACGTACCGATTGACAAGGGGAATTGAATACGGGGTTGATTGAATCCTCGACATCATGGTTCATCCGATGAGATCATCGAGGAGCATGTGGGAGCCAACATGGGTATCCAGATCCCGCTGTTGCTTATTGACCGGAGAGCCATCTCGGTCATGTCTGCGTGTCTCCCGAACCCGTAGGGTCTACACACTTAAGGTTCGATGACGCTAGGGTTATTAGGAAGACTTGTATGTGATTACCGAATGTTGTTCGGAGTCCCGGATGAGATCTCGGACGTCACGAGGAGTTCCGTAATGGTCCGGAGGTTAAGATTAATATATGGGAAGTTGTCATACGGTCACCGGAAAGTTTCGGGGGCATATCGGTATTGTACCGGGGCCACCGGAGGGGTTCCGGGGGTCCACCGGGAGGGGCCACCTCTCTCGGAGGGCCTCATGGGCCGTAGGGGGCAGGGAACCAGCCCCTGGAGGGCTGGGTGCACCCCCCTTGGGCCCAT
>NC_041381.1:191706966-191719003 GCF_002162155.2 Triticum dicoccoides
CCGCCGCCCCCCCTCTAGATCTCATCTAGAGGGGGCCGGCCCCCTTCCCCCTTCCCCTATAAATAGAGGGACGAGGGGAGGGCTGCACACAACCTCCAAGGCGCAACCCCTCCCCTCCCCAACACCTCTCCTCCTCCGTTAAGTGCTTGGCGAAGCCCTGTCGGAGTACTGCCTCTCCACCACCACCACGCTGTCGTGCTGCTGCTGGAGCCTTCTTCCTCAACCTCTCCTTCCCCCTTGCTAGATCAAGAAGGAGGAGACGTCATCCGCTCCGTATGTGTGTTGAACGCGGAGGTGCTGTCCGTTCGGCACTTGGTCATCGGTGATTTGGATCACGGCGAGTACGACTCCATCATCCCCGTTCTCTTGAACGCTTCCGCTCGCGATCTACAAAGGTATGTAGATGCACTCCTATCACTCGTTGCTTAGATGAACTCATAGATGGATCTTGGTGAAACCGTAGGAATTTTTTATTTTTTGTAACATTCCCCAACAGTGGTATCAGAGCTAGGTCTATGCGTAGTTCTCTATTGCACGAGTAGAACACAAAACTGTTGTGGGCGCAGATCTTGTCAACTTGCTTGCCGCTACTAGTCTTATTTTGCTTCAGCGGTATTGTGGGATGAAACGGCCCGGACCGACCTTACACGTACGCTTACGTGAGACAGGTTCCACCGACTAACATGCACTAGTTGCATAAGGTGGCTAGCGGGTGTCTATCTCTCCCACTTTAGTTGGAGCAGATTCGACGAAAAGGGTCCTTATGAAGGGTAAATAGAAGTTGACAAAATCACGTTGTGGTTATTCGTAGGTAAGAAAACATTCTTGCTAGAACCCAATTACAACCACGTAAAAGATGCAACAACAATTAGAGGACGTCTAACTTGTTTTTGTAGCAATTGTCATGTGATGTGATATGGCCAGAAGTTGTGATGAATGATGAATGATATATTGTGATGTATGAGATCATGTTCTTGTAATAGGAATCACGACTTGCATGTCGATGAGTATGACAACCGGCAGGAGCCATAGGAGTTGTCTTTATTTTTTGTATGACCCGCATGTCATTGAAGAACGCCATGTAAATTACTTTACTTCATTGCTAAACGCGTTAGCCATAGAAGTAGAAGTAGTCGTTGGCATGACAACTTCATGAAGACACGATGATGGAGATCATGATGATGGAGATCATGGTGTCATGCCGGTGACGAAGATGATCATGGAGCCCCGAAGATGGAGATCAAAGGAGCTATATGATATTGGCCATATCATGTCACTATTATATAATTGCATGTGATGTTTATTATGTTTATGCATCTTGTTTACTTAGAACGACGGTAGTAAATAAGATGATCCCTTACAATAATTTCAAGAAAGTGTTCCCCCTAACTGTGCGTCATTGCTAAAGTTCGTTGTTTCGAAGTACCACGTGATGATCGGGTGTGATAGATCCTTACGTTCACATACAACGGGTGTAAGACAGTTTTACACATTTAAAAACACTTAGGGTTAACTTGACGAGCCTAGCATGTACAGACATGGCCTTGGAACACAGAGACTGAAAGGTCGAACATGAGTCGTATGGAAGATACGATCAACATGGAGATGTTCACCGATGATGACTAGTCCGTCTCACGTGATGATCGGACACGGCCTAGTCGACTCGGATCGTGTAACACTTAGATGACTAGATGGATGTCTAATCTGAGTGGGAGTTCATTAAATAATTTGATTAGATGAACTTAATTATCATGAACTTAGTCTAAAACCTTTGCAAATATGTCTTGTAGATCAAATGGCCAATGCTCATGTCAACATGAACTTCAACACATTCCTAGAGAAAACCAAGCTGAAAGATGATGGCAGCAACTATACGGACTGGGTCCAGAACCTGAGGATCATCCTCATAGCTGCCAAGAAAGCATATGTCCTAGAAGAACCGCTAGGTGAAGCACCCATCCCAGAGAAACAAGACGTTATGAATGCTTGGCAGTCACGTGTTGATGATTACTCCCTCGTTCAGTGCGGCATGCTTTACAGCTTAGAATCGGGGCTCCAAAAGCGTTTTGAGAAACACGGAGCATATGAGATGTTCGAGGAGCTGAAAATGGTTTTTCAAGCTCATGCCCGGGTCGAGAGATATGAAGTCTCCGACAAGTTCTATAGTTGTAAGATGGAGGAAAACAGTTCTGTCAGTGAGCATATACTCAAAATGTCTGGGTTGCACAACCGCCTGTCCCAGCTGGACATTAACCTCCCGGACGAGGCGGTCATTGACAAAATCCTTCAGTCGCTCCCACCGAGCTACAAGAGCTTTGTGTTGAACTACAATATGCAGGGGATGGTGAAAACTATTCCTGAAGTATTTTCAATGCTGAAGTCAGCAGAGGTAGAAATCAAGAAAGAACATCAAGTGTTGATGGTCAATAAAACCACCAAGTTCAAGAAGGGCAAGGGCAAGAAGAACTTCAAGAAGGACGGCAAGGACGTTACCGCGCCCGGTAAGCCAGTTACCGGGAAGAAGTCCAAGAATGGACCCAAGCCTGAGACTGAGTGCTTTTATTGCAAAGGGAAGGGTCACTGGAAGCGGAACTGCCCCATATAATTAGCGGACAAGAAGGCCGGCAACACTAAAGGTATATTTGATATACATGTAATTGATGTGTACCTTACCAGTACTCGTAGTAACTCCTGGGTATTTGATACCGGTGCCGTTGCTCATATTTGTAACTCACATCTGGAGCTGCGGAATAAGTGGAGAGTGGCGAAGGACAAGGTGACGATGCGCGTCGGGAATGGTTCCAAGGTCGATGTGATCGCCGTCAGCACGCTACCTCTACATTTACCTATGGGATTAGTTTTAAACCTCAATAATTGTTATTTAGTGCCAAGTTTGAGCATGAACATTGTATCTGGATCTCGTTTGATACGAGATGGCTACTCATTTAAATCCGAGAGTAATGGTTGTTCTACTTATATGAGAGATATGTTTTATGGTCATGCCCCGATGGTCAATGGTTTATTCTTAATGAATCTCGATCGTAATATTACACATATTCATAGTGTGAATACCAAAAGATGTAAAGTTGATAACAATAGTAACACATACTTGTGGCACTGCCGCCTTGGTCACATTGGTGTCAAGCGCATGAAGAAGCTCCATGCTGATGGACTTTTAGAGTCTCTAGATTATGAATCATTTGACACATGCGAACCATGCCTCATGGGAAAAATGACCAAGACTCCGTTCTCCGGAACATTGGAGCGAGCAACCAACTTATTGGAAATCATACATACCGATGTGTGCGGTCCAATGAGCGTGGAGGCTCGCGGAGGATATCGTTATGTTCTCACTCTCACTGATGACTTGAGTAGATATGGGTATGTCTACTTGATGAAACACAAGTCTGAGACCTTTGAAAAGTTCAAGGAATTTCAGAATGAGGTAGAGAATCAACGTGACCGAAAGATAAAGTTCCTACGATCAGATCATGGAGGAGAATATTTAAGTCACGAATTTGGTACACACTTAAGGAAATGTGGAATCGTTTCACAACTCACGCCGCCTGGAACACCTCAGCGTAACGGTGTGTCCGAACGTCGTAATCGCACTCTATTGATTATGGTGCGATCTATGATGTCTCTTATCGATTTACCGCTATCATTTTGGGGACACGCTCTAGAGACAGCTATATTCACTTTAAATAGGGCACCGTCTAAATCCGTTGAGATGACACCGTATGAAATATGGTTTGGAAAGAAACCTAAGCTGTCGTTTCTAAAAGTTTGGGGATGCGATGCTTATGTCAAGAAACTACAACCTGAAAAGCTTGAACCCAAGTCGGAAAAATGCGTCTTCATAGGATACCCTAAGGAAACCATTGGGTATACCTTCTACTTAAGATCCGAGGGCAAGATCTTTGTTGCCAAGAACGGATCCTTTCTGGAAAAAGAGTTTCTCTCGAAAGGAGTAAGTGGGAGGAAAGTAGAACTCGATGAAGTACTACCTCTTGAACCGGAAAGTAGTGCAGCTTAGGAAAATGTTCCTGTGGTGCCTACACCGACTGGAGAGGAAATTAATGATCAAGGTACTTCGGATCAAGTTGCTACTGAACCTCGTAGGTCCACAAGGACACGTTCCACACCAGAGTGGTATGGCAACCCTGTCCTAGAAATCATGTTATTAGACAACGGTGAACCTTCAAACTATGAAGAAGCGATGGCGGGCCCATATTCCAACAAATGGCTTGAAGCCATGCAATCCGAGATAGAATCCATGTATGAAAACAAAGTATGGACTTTGACATACTTGCCCGATGATTGGCGAGCGATAGAAAACAAATGGATCTTTAAGAAGAAGACGGACGCGGATGGTAATCTTACCATCTATAAAGCTCGACTTGTCGCTAAGGGTTATCGACAAGTTCAAGGGGTTGACTACGATGAGACATTCTCTCCCATAGCGAAGCTGAAGTCCGTCCGAATCATGTTAGCAATTGCCGCATACTATGATTATGAGATATGGCTGATGGACGTCAAAACGGCATTCCTTAACGGACATCTTAAGGAAGAACTGTATATGATGCAGCCGGAGGGTTTTGTCGATCCTAAGAATGCTAACAACGTATGCAAGCTCCAGCGATCCATCTATGGGCTGGTGCAAGCATCTCGGAGTTGGAACATTCGCTTTGATGAGATGATCAAAGCGTTTGGGTTTATGCAGACTTATGGAGAAGCCTGCGTTTACAAGAAAGTGAGTGGGAGCTCTGTAGCATTTCTCATATTATATGTAGATGACATACTTTTGATGGGAAATGATATAGAACTTTTGGACAGCATTAAGGCCTACTTGAATAAGTGTTTTTCAATGAAGGACCTTGGAGAAGCTGCTTACATATTAGGCATCAAGATCCATAGGGATAGATCGAGACGCCTCATAGGTCTTTCACAAAGCACATACCTTGATAAGATTTCGAAGAAGTTCAAAATGGATCAGTCGAAGAAAGGGTTCTTACCTGTATTGCAAGGTGTGAGATTGAGCACGGCTCAATGTCCGACCACGACAAAAGATAAAGAAGAGATGAGTGTCATCCCCTATGCTTCAGCCATAGGATCTATTATGTATGCCATGCTGTGTACCAGACCTGATGTAAACCTTGCCGTAAGTTTGGTAGGAAGGTACCAAAGTAATCCCGACAAGGAACACTGGACAGCAGTCAAGAATATCCTAAAGTACCTGAAAAGGACAAAGGACATGTTTCTTGTTTATGGAGGTAACGAAGAGCTCGCCGTAAAGGGTTACGTCGACGCTAGCTTCGACACAGATCTGGATGACTCTAAGTCACAAACCGGATACGTGTATATGTTGAATGGTGGAGCAGTAAGCTGGTGCAGCTGCAAGCAGAGCGACATGGCGGGATCTACATGTGAAGCGGAGTACATGGCAGCCTCGGAGGCAGCGCATGAAGCAATTTGGGTGAAGGAGTTCATCACCGACCTAGGAGTCATACCCAATGCGTCGGGGCCGATCAAACTCTTCTGTTACAACACTGGAGCTATTGCCCTTGCCAAGGAGCCCAGGTTTCACAAGAAGACCAGGCACATCAAGCGTCGTTTCAACTCCATCCGTGAAAATGTTGAAGATGGAGACATAGATATTTGCAAAGTACATACGGATCTGAATGTCGCAGATCCGTTGACTAAACCTCTTTCGCGAGCAAAACATGATCAACACCAGAACTCTATGGGTGTTTGATTCATCACAATGTAACTAGATTATTGACTCTAGTGCAAGTGGGAGACTGTTGGAAATATGCCCTAGAGGCAATAATAAAAGGATTATTATTATATTTCCTTGTTCATGATAATTGTCTTTATTCATGCTATAATTGTATTATCCGGAAATCATAATACATGTGTGAATACATAGACCATAATATGTCCCTAGTAAGCCTCTAGTTGACTAGCTCGTTGATCAACATATGGTCATGGTTTCCTGACTATGGACATTAGATGTCGTTGATAACGGGATCACATCATTAGGAGAATGATGTGATGGACAAGACCCAATCCTAAGCATAGCACAAGATCGTGTAGTTCGTTTTGCTAGAGCTTTTCCAATGTCAAGTATCTTTTCCTTAGACCATGAGATCGTGTAACTCCCGGATACCGTAGGAGTGCTTTGGGTGTATCAAACGTCGCAATGTAATTGGTCGACTATAAAGGTACACTACAGATATCTTCGAAAGTGTCTGTTGGGTTGACATGGATCGAGACTGGGATTTGTCACTCCGTATGACGGAGAGGTATCTCTGGGCCCACTCGGTAATGCATCATCATAATGAGCTCAAAGTGACCAAGTTTTTGGTCACGGGATCATGCATTACGGTACGAGTAAAGTGACTTTCCGGTAACGAGATTGAACGAGGTATTGGGATACCGACGATCGAGTCTCGGGCAAGTAACGTACCGATTGACATAGGGAATTGAATACGGGGTTGATTGAATCCTCGACATTGTGGTTCATCTGATGAGATCATCGAGGAGCATGTGGGAGCCAACATGGGTATCCAGATCCCGCTGTTGGTTATTGACCGGAGAGCCGTCTCGGTCATGTCTGCGTGTCTCCCGAACCCATAGGGTCTACACACTTAAGGTTCGGTGACGCTAGGGTTATTAGGAAGACTTGTATGTGATTACTGAATGTTGTTCGGAGTCCCGGATGAGATTCCGGACATCACGAGGAGTTCTGGAATGGTCCGGAGGTGAAGATTAATATATGGGAAGTTGTCATACGGTCACCGGAAAGTTTCGGGGGCATATCGGTATTGTACCGGGGCCACCGGAGGGGTTCCGGGGGTCCATCGGGAGGGGCCACCTCTCTCGGAGGGCCTCATGGGCCGTAGGGGGCAGGGAACCAGCCCCTGGAGGGCTGGGTGCGCCCCCCTTGGGCCCATGCGCCTAGGGTTGGGGGGGAAACCCTAAAGGGGGTGCCCCCCTTGCTTGGGGGGCAAGCCCCCTCCCTTGGCCGCCGCCCCCCCTCTAGATCTCATCTAGAGGGGGCCGGCCCCCTTCCCCCTTCCCCTATAAATAGAGGGACGAGGGGAGGGCTGCACACAACCTCCAAGGCGCAACCCCTCCCCTCCCCAACACCTCTCCTCCTCCGTTAAGTGCTTGGCGAAGCCCTGTCGGAGTACTGCCTCTCCACCACCACCACGCCGTCGTGCTACTGCTGGAGCCTTCTTCCTCAACTCTCCTTCCCCCTTGCTGGATCAAGAAGGAGGAGACGTCATCCGCTCCGTACGTGTGTTGAACGCGGAGGTGCTGTCCGTTCGGCACTTGGTCATCGGTGATTTGGATCGCGGCGAGTACGACTCCATCATCCCCGTTCTCTTGAACGCTTCCGCTCGCGATCTAAAAAGGTATGTAGATGCACTCCTATCACTCGTTGCTTAGATGAACTCATAGTTGGATCTTGGTGAAACCGTAGGCATATATATGTGAAAGAAGTCGGTCGAGAGGTGCTCGAGGGGCGCACAAGACAGGGGGCCACGCCCAGTAGGGGGGGGGGGGCCTCCTCTCTTGTGGCCTCCTCGAGGATCTTCTGACGTGGACTCCAAGTCTCCAGGATCATATTCTTCCAAAAAATCACGCTGCCGAAGGTTTCATTCCATTTGGACTCCGTTTGATATTCCTTTTCTTCGAAATACTGAAACAGGCAATAAAACAACAATATGGGTTGGGCCTCCAGTTAGTAGGTTAGTCCCAAAAATGATATAAATGTGTAAAATAAAGCCCATAAACATCCAAAAGGGGTAATATAATAGCATGGAACAATCAAAAATTATAGATACGTTGGAGACGTATCAGACGCTGCCACAACCGGATTGGAAGAAATAAAGGCTCTGCTAGCAAGTAGCCCAATCCTGGCCACACCAAACATCAGCGAACCGATGCTTCTCTACATATCTGCAACTCACCAGGTGGTGAGTGCGGTGCTCGTCGTCGAGGAGGGACATAAATTCCCACTTCAAAAACCAGTATATTATGTATCAACAATCCTTACACCATGTAAATCCCGATACCCGCATTATCAAAAGATAGCATATGCGGTCTTTATGGAATCCAAAGTACCACTTAACGATATTATAAACAATCAGGACGCCATCAGCCGGATTGCCAAATGGGCCATTAAGCTCTTACCATTTGAAATAATTTACAAGCCACGCCGAGCTATTAAATCTCAGGTGTTGGCTGACTTCATTGCCGAATGGACAGAGACCGAAATCCCTAAAGAATACGACACATATTCCAATTGGGTGATGCACTTCGACGGCTCTAAGATGTTAGCCGGATTAGGGGCTGATGTCGTCTTGACATCCCCCACAGGAGACACAATCTATTATGTGCTCCAAATACTGTATACAGACTCTAACAATGTAGCGGAATACGAGGCCTTATTGCACGGTCTCCGGATGGCCGTCTCCATGGGCATACAACGTCTCGAAGTGCGTGGGGATTGAAACCTTGCAATATCTCAGATAAATGAAGACTTTGACACAAAATATTCAAAGATGGTGGCTTATCGTAACGCCGTGCTCAAAATTTCAGCTCGGTTTGAAGGGCTCGAGTTTCATCATGTGGCTCGAGAGAGTAATCAAGCTGCAGACATACTTGCCTGCATGGGCGCTAAACATGACCCCGTCCCACCTAACACCTTCGTGGAGAGGCTCTTCAAGCCATCCATAGTGTGGCAGGACGATAGCGGCAACATCATTCCAAAGCCGACCATACCCCTAGATTCCGAACATAGCTCCGATATCGTCTGGGGTTCGGGAACCGAGGTAACACTATGGGCCCATGAAATCATGGCTGTAATCGCCCCATGGACTGGTCCTTTCCTCGCCTACCTTGCTACGAACAAGCTCCCTGATGATCAGACGGAGGCCCGTCGCATTGTTCGACGCTCGAAGGCTTACAAAGTCAATGAAGGGGAACTGTACAAGAAAAGTGCCACCGGAGTACTACAAAGGTGTATCTCCGAAGAAGAAGGACGACAACTCTTGGCTGAAATACACGCCGGTCTTGGCGGCCATCACGCCGCAGCTCAGGCCCTTGTAAGTAAGGCCTTCCGTACGGGTTTGTTTTGGCCCACGGCCCGAGCAGATGCACAAGACCTCGTACATCGATGTGTTGGATGCCAGCCTTTTGCAAATCAAAGCCATATGCCGCCCACTGCCTTAGGAACAATCCCCATTATGTGTCCTTTTATGGTCTGGGGGCTTGACATGGTTGGACCCCTTAAAGGGGGAAGCCATAAGAAGAAATATTTATTGGTTATGGTCGACAAGTTCACTAAGTGGATAGAAGCCAAACCAGTCAAAACGGCCGAAGCCGGACCGTTATAGATTTCATATCCGGTGTTGTGCACCGTTATGGTGTCCTGCATAGTATCAATACTGACAACGGTTCTAACTTCACAGCCAATGAGGTAAAAACTTGGTGCGCTAATTTGGGCATCAAGCTCGATTACGCCTCTGTTTATCACCCTCATACAAACGGTCAGGTCGAACGAGCTAACGGCTTGATAAAAGGGCGGCATTAAACCCAGACTAGTGCGATCCCTGTGCGAATCCGACAAGCACTGGGTTGAAGAACTTGATTCTGTACTCTGGGGGCTGCGTACCATGCCCAATCGCACGACCGGATACACACTTTTTTTCATGGTGTACGGCGCCGAGGCAGTATTGCCTTGGGACATTATTCATGACTCACCTTGAGTGCGCATGTATAAATAGAGAGAGGCCGAGCTCGACCGGCAGGATGATCTGGACAGCTTGGAGGAGGAGCACGACGTCACGAAGGCCCGTTCCGCATTTTACGAACAGCAAGCTCGGTGATATCAAAGCAGGGAAGTACGGGCAAAGACTTATAATGTTGGTGAACACGTCCTACGGCTACTAGAGAAGAAAAAGGACAAGCTCAAGCCCAAATGGGAGGGTCCCTTCATCATATATGAAGTTCTCACTGGAGGAGCCTATCGCCTTCGCAACGCTTCGGACAATCGTTTGGAACCAAACCCATAGAACGTCGCTCGGCTCCGGAGATTCTACGCCTAAGTTCACACTTGTAACCTTTTTCGTCTTTTCTTTTTCTTACCCCTTTTTTCTCTTTCTCGTTTTTTGTACAACTTCTACCAGTGTTTAGATCAACCGCACACTCGATGGATATACATCATTAAATGTACATACCCCATGACACCTGGGGGCTTCTTTTTACAGAAGCTTATTCTGATTATTATTTTGGAGCGTCAAGCTCACCGTATATATGTGTTGTCTACTCATATGTGTCCTGTCTTCGCCATTATATGCACCTTTATGATTTAAGTTTTTGCCAAGCCGGGTTGCCTGGCTCCTGTTGAGGGAGTCCTGGATTAGGGGGTCCTCGGACAACCGGACTATATACTTTGGCTGGACTGTTGGACTATGAAGATACAAGATTGAAGACTTCATCCCGTGTCTGGGTGGGACTCTCCTTTGCGTGGAAGGAAAGCTTGGCAATCCGGATATGTAGATCTCCTTCTCTGTAACTGACTCTGTGTAACCCTAGCCCCCTCCGGTGTCTATATAAACCGAAGGGTTTAGTCCGTAGGACAACAACAATCAGAATCATAGGCTAGCTTCTAGGGTTTAGCCTCTACGATCTCGTGGTAGATCAACTCTTATAATACTCATACCATCAAGATCAATCAAGCATGAAGTAGGGTATCACCTCCATCGAGAGGGCACGAACCTGGGTAAACATTGTGTCCCCCGCCTCCTGTTACCATTAGCCTTAGACGCACAGTTCGGGACCCCCTACCCGAGATCCGCCGGTTTTGACACCGACATTGGTGCTATCATTGAGAGTTCCACTGTGTCGTCACGATAAGGCTTGATGGCTCCTTCAATCATCTGCAACGATGTGATCCAGGGCGAGATTTTCCTCCCCGGACAGATCTTCGTTTTCGGCGGCTTTGTATTGCGGGCCAACTTGCTTGGCCATCTGCAGCAGATCGATAGCTATGCCCCTGGCCATCAGGTCAGGTTTGGAAGCTTGAATTACACTGCCGACATCCGCGGAGACTTGATCTTTGACGGATTCGAGCCCATGTCGGGTGCACCGAACAGTCACGACGAGCATGACTTAGATCTGCCATCGGACGGTGCTCGGGAGATCACACCTACGGCTGCCCCGGCCCTTAATTCGGAGCAGATCGTGCCATCCGAGGACGGGTGGATGGACCCCCCCACAGAGGCCGCACACTCATCGGTGATAGAGCCGAACACAGACCTCGCCTCCGATGAGGCCTGTGTCATCGGACCATCGGACTCATCTCCGGCCATAGGCTCCGAATCACATGCATCCGTGCCTATTGAATCTGATTGGGCACCGATCATGGAGTTTACCTTCACTGATATCTTTCAGCACTCACCCTTGGGCGACGTGCTAAATTCACTGAAATCTCTCTCCCTGTCAGGAGACTCTTGGCCGAACTATGTCCGGCTCGAGTGGGAAGCGGACGACTAAGAAATTCGTTTCCCACCCACCACCCACTTAATAGCCAATGTCGACGACTTAACCGACATGCTTGATTTCGACTCCGAAGACATCGACGGTATGGACAACAATGCTGGAGAGGAACAAGAACCACCACCCACAGGGCGCTGGACAGCCACCTCATCATATGATATATATATATGTATATATATATATATATATATATATATATATATATATATATATATATATATATATAGGGAAAATTCATCCTACCACCCGGTGGTAGTTACCCCATATATCTCATATACTACCATCTGGTACTACATATACTACTTTATTATTTTAATATATTCGTATATTATATCTAAGATATTTCAAAGCAAGTTACATGAAAAAATTGCATATGAGCCCATAGTTTTTTTTATATTTGTGAAATATGTACATATTTATACGTAAAAAAGAGCATACTCAAAAGATGGTATATACTACCTAAAAA
>NC_041381.1:191719232-191728935 GCF_002162155.2 Triticum dicoccoides
TACAGTATGTACGTGTAGTATGTAGTATATAATAATGATTAGGCAGTATATATACAAGTTTTTAGGTAGTATGTACCATTTTTTTAGTATGCTCTTTTTTACGTACGAATATGTACGTATTTCACAAATATAACAAAAACTATGGGCTCATATGCAATTTTTTCATGTAACTTGTTTTGAAATATCTTAGATATAGTATATGAACATATTTAAAATAATAAAATAGTATATATAGTACCACATGCTAGTATATGAGACATGTGGGGTAACTACCACCGGGTGGTAGGATGAATTTTCCCTATATATATATATGTATGTATGTATGTATATATATATATATAATGATCTAGAGGTATTTAGAACATTTTATATTTAATTTAAATATCAACGGGTCTTAAAAGGCCAAGAGGTGGGAAGCAACTGATGTAGGGTGGAAACCATAGGGTCGGTCTTTCACGATTGGAGTGGATCCTACAAAGAACACGAGGGAAAACACTAGGGGAAACACGAGAGAAAACACTCAAACCAAGAAGATTCGAATACGCATGTGCTAGATCCTCGAAACACAAAGAGATACACGATCCACAATCAACAAAGGACAATACAAGTAGCAAGTTCTTCTCCATGAGGAGGTCTTGAGGGGTCTTCCCGTGAGGGGTCTTGAATCCACTTGGGGGATCTCCTCCGTAGAGGTCGTGAACTCCAATGGAGAAGGGTATCAAGTGGATGAGAAAAGCTCTATCTCTCAAATGAGCTAATCCTTTGCTGACCCTAGAAAGAGGGAGAGGTGGAGTATATATAGTCTAGGTGGGCGAAGAGGTACATGGGCCTCGGCCCTTTACTGTGCGCAGACAGGCGGGACCGGATGTTCGGGCGTCGGGCCGGATATCCGGGCCTTCACAAGGGACCGGATGTCTGGGCTGGGGCCGGATGTCCGGGCTGGCGGGGTCGGACTCGGTGCTCTCTAGATAGGCAGTGTGCGGATTTCCGACCTGGAGGCCAAATATCCGGTGGCTCGGGAAGAGCCGGATGTCCGGGCCCTGTAGCTTCTGTTGGGCGGTGGCTGTGGTAGATGCTCCAGGGGCCAGATGTCCGGGGCTTGGGGCGAGATGTCCGGGTCCTGGAGAGTTCTCCGGTTCCTTCCCCCATTCCTCTTCATCCATGAACTTGGGGACTTGTTCGTCTTCATGTGCATCTTCGGGAGGGCCTTCTTGGTACCTGATCATGCACAACATTCTGGACTTAGGTAGTAGCCATGTCTCCAGTGGATCATGTGGAATATCACTAAGGAAAGAAGTCACCTTGGTCTCGAGAGCTCTAGCTCGTGCTCGTGTCATAGGTCCTTTTGGTACTTGACGAGATGATGGTAGGTCCATGGGGATGACTAAAGGATGCTCCGCATCACCCCCCACCCCTTGGGAAAGATCCGACCTTGGATCGAAATCTTCTTCACCATGTAGGGCGAGAGATCCTTGAGTTTGGAGATATCGCTCACATTGTACTTGTCACGTGGGATGTCGATCTTGTAGGCGTTGTTGTTGTAGTGTTCAAGCACCTTGAAGGGTCCATCGGCTCGTGGTAGAAGTTTGGACTTGCATTCGTTGGGGAAGCGATCCTTGCGAAGGTGTAGCCACACAAGATCTCCAATGTTGAATACCATGGGTTGCTTGTTGATGTTGAGCTTGGTCGCGAGTCGTTGTACTTAGCGTTCGATGGTGTGCCTTGTATCTTCATGCATCTTCTTGAGGTAGTTGACTCGGGCACTCGCGTCCATGTTGATGCGCTCTTGTAGTGGTAGAGGAAGAATGTCCAAAGTTGAAGATGGATCAATGCTCACTCGAATATGTAACAAGGAAATAGCACAATTGGTACCAATTCTCGTTGGTTCTCACACCTACACAAGTAAAGCCTTTGGGTGGAGCTTGGTGAGGATGGTGGCACAAAATTTCATACAATTGTTAGTAAGACTCAATGATGTTGAAAAAGATTCGCAATTCACAGATGCAACAAGTAGACCAATAGCAAGTAGTGGTACATGGAAACACACACACAAAAAGATAAATGGGGCCGTGCAACCAAAAATGAGCTCAAAATGTGGAATCCACGAAAAATGCTCTTGTTGCACAACACTAGAGAGACGCTAGCACGATTGCACAATAGGCGGATACGAAACTTGTGCACAACCTACTAAGCAATAATGCAACGACTTCTATCCCAAGTATGCTATATGTATGGTATTCCTATGATATGATCCAAGATGATCGAGTATGACAATCTTAATGTTGTATGATGCTATTGTTCTTGCTTAAAATCTCTTTGCTTATCTTTCTCTTTTTCTTAAAAGCTTGTTTGGCTCTTTCTCTTTTGAGCTCTTTTGATGGCCACTTATGCAAAACTTCACGAACGAAGCTAGCAATTGTGTATATGCTACGGAAACCTTGTGACACAAGAGATGATACCAAGATATGTACCAAGATGATATGGTATGTATGCAATGGGAGCTATGATCACTAATGTGCACAAGTGACATTGCCGGCAATACTCAAATGGCTAGTCTCGATAGGTAAGGTGCGCAAAATGGTCTATGGGTTTATCAATGCAATGGCAAGGAGTACACAAAGTGTTGTCGAGGTTACCGTCCTTGCTTATGGTTGAGGGTGTCAAAATTGTTGAAGTGGTTGATGTCGAAGACGAATATGAGCGGTGGTGATGTTGATGTTGAACCGTCCCTAAGTTGCCGAAACGCGTTAGAAAATGGAAACCGCAACTCAAATTCTCAAAACAAAAACGTGTCAAAGTTTGTCGGAGTGTGAAACGGGTAAGCAATGGTAGTTGCGGAAAGCGGTGGTAGTATGCGGAAAGTTAGGCAGGAAACGCAGCGGTGGATGGAAGTGATGCTGTCAGGGGCTGGATGTCCGGGGGTCACGGGCTGGATGTACGGGCTCTGGATCCGTGGACGAACTTGATGAACTCGTGGGGAGAAGGCAAATTCGGGGCAAAATTCAGGAGATTTTGTGGATGGAAATTGGAGAAAAGATGGGGAAAAGCTAGATATACCTGCTATACAAAAAATCCGCGGATCAAATCCAAAAAAACTTCATCACACCAACAAATCACAAAAAAAATTGGGAGGGCTATTTTTGTGGGGATTTTTGAATTTGAGACAAAATCAACAAAACAAAGCTAGAAAACAAGGCTAGGGGCTCCAAATTCGTGATCAACCTGGCTCTGATACCAAGATGATGTAGGGTGGAAAACCTAGGGACGATCTTTCACGATTGGAGTGGATCCTATGAAGAACACGATGGAAAACATGAGGGGAAACACTCAAACCAAGAAGATTCGATTACACATGTGCTAGATCCTCGAAACACAAAGAGATACATGATCCACGATCAACAAAGGACGATACAAGTAGCAGGTTCTTCTCCGTGAGGACGTCTTGAGGGGTCTTCCTGTGAGGGGTCTTGAATCCACTTGGGGGATCTTCTCCGTAGAGGCTATGAACTCCAATGGAGAATGGTATCAACTGGATGAGCAAAGCTCTATCTCTCAAATGAGCTAATCCTTTGTTGACCCTAGAAAGAGGGAGGAGGATTATATATAGTCTAGGTGGGCGAAGAGGCACATGGGCCTTGGCCCTTTACTGTGCGCAGACAGGCGGGGCCGGACATCTGGGCGTCCGGCCGGATGTCCGGGCCTTCACGAGGGACCGGATGTCCGGGCTGGGGCCGGATGTCCGGGCTGGCGGGGTCGGCCTCGGTGCTCTCTGGATAGGCGGTGTCTGGATTTCTGGATCGGAGGCCGGATATCCAGCGGCTCGGGAAGAGCCGGATGTCCGGGCCCTTCGACGGATGTCTGGGCCCTCTAGCTTCTGCTGGGCGGTGGTTGTGGTAGATGCTCTAGGGGCCGGATGTCCAGGGCTTGGGTCTGGATGTCCGGGTCCTGGAGACTTCTCCGATTCCTTCCTTTGTTCCTCTTCACCCGTAAACTTGGGGACTTGTCCGTCTTCACGGGTATCTTCGGGAGGGCCTTCTTGGTACCCGATCATGCACAACATTCTGGACTTAGGTAGTAGCCATGTCTCGAGTGGATCATATGGATTATCACTAAGGAAAGAAGTCACCTCGGTCTCTAGAGCTCTAGCTCGTGCTTGTGTCATAGGTCCTTTTGGTACTTGATGAGATGATGGTAGTTCCATGGGGATGACCAAAGGATGCTTCACATCATCTCCCCCCCGGGAAAGATCCGACCTTGGATCAAAATCTTCTTCAGCATGGTAGGGCAAGAGATCATTGACGTTGGAGATATCGCTCACATTGTACTTTTCACATGAGATGTCGATCTTGTAGGTGTTGTTCTTGTAGCGCTCAAGCATCTTGAAGGGTCCATCGGCTCGTGGTAGAAGTTTGGACTTGCGTTCATTGGGGAAGTGGTCCTTGCAAAGGTGTAGTCACACAAGATCTCCAATGTTGAATACCATGGGTTGCTTGTTGATGTTGAGCTTGGTCGTGAGTCATTGTACTTGGAGCTCGATGGTGTGCCTTGTATCTTCATGCATCTTCTTGAGGTAGTTGACTCAGGCACTCGCGTCCATGTTGATGCGCTCTTGTAGTGGTAGAGGAAGAATGTCCAAAGGGGACAACGAGTTAAAGCATAGACGATCTCGAAGGGGGACTTTCCGGTAGTTGAATGTATTGCACAGTTGTAGGCGTACTCGGCGATGGGTAAGCACTCCTCCCACTCCTTGATGTTCTTCTTTATCAGCACACATAGTAGAGTGGTGAGTGTCCGGTTCGTGACCTCCGTTTGGCCGTCGGTTTGAGGGTGGTATGCCCAAGAGAACAAAGGCTTGATTCCGAGCTTGGCGCATAAGGTCTTCCAAAAGTAGCTCAAGAACTTGACGTCGCGGTCTGAGACAATAGTCTTGGGCACTCTGTGAAGTCTCAAGATTTCCCTACAAAAAAGATCTGCAACATGTGAAGCATCGTCTATCTTGTTGCATGGGATGAAATGATCCATTTTAGAGAATAGGTCCACAACAACAAACACAGAATCTTTGCCATTTCGAGTTCGAGGCAAACCAAGCACAAAGTCCGTACTAATATCTTCCCATGGGTGATAAGGAATAGGAAGTGGTACTTCTCCAACGTATCTACTTTTCCAAACTCTTTTGCCCTTGTTTTGGACTCTAATTTGCATAATTTGAATGGAACTAACCCAGACTGACGCTGTTTTCAGCAGAACTGCCATGGTGTTATCTTTGTGCAGAAATAAAAGTTCTCGGAATGACCTGAAACTTCACGGAGATAACTTTTGGAATAAATAAAAAGTATTGGTGAAAGAATCAACCGAAGGGCACCCACACCCTAGCCACAAGGGTGGGGGCACGCCCTACCCCCTGGGCGTGCCCCCTGTCTTGTGGCCCCCCTGGACCTCCACCGATCTTAACTCTAACTCCATATATTCACGCTCGAGGAGAAAAAAAATCAGAGATAAGGATTCATCGCGTTTTACGATACGGAGCCGCCGCCAAGCCCTGTTCTTCCTAGGGAGGGCAGATCTGGAGTCCGTTCGGCGCTCTGGAGAGGGGAATCCGTCGCCATCGTCATCATCAACCATCCTCCATCACCAATTTCATGATGCTCACCGCCGTGCGTGAGTAATCCCATCGTAGGCTTGCTGGACGGTGATGGGTTGGATGAGATTTACCATGTAATCGAGTTAGTTTTGTTAGGGTTTGATCCCTAGTATTCATTATGTTCTAAGATTGATGTTGCTATGACTTTGCTATGCTTAATGCTTGTCACTAGGGCCCGAGTGCCATGATTTCAGATCTAAACCTATTATGTTTCATGAATATATGAGTGTTCTTGATCCTATCTTGCAAGTTATATTCACCTACTATGTGTTATGTCCGGCAACCCCGGAGTGACAATAGTCGGGACACTTCCCGGTGATGACTGTAGTTTGAGGAGTTCATGTATTCACTAAGTGCTAATGCTTTGGTCCAGTTCTCTATTAAAAGGAGGCCTTAATATCCCTTAGTTTCCAATAGGACCCCGCTGCCATGGGAGGGTAGGACAAAAGATGTCATGCAAGTTCTTTTCCATAAGCACGTATGACTATATTCGGAATACATGCCTACATTATATTGATGAATTGGAGCTAGTTCTGTGTCACCCTATGTTATAACTGTTGCATGATGAATGCCATCCGACATAATTATCCATGATTGACCCATTGCCTACGAGCTTGTTTCATATTGATATTTGCTTAGTTACTTTTCCGTTGCCACTGTTATGATTGCTACAAAACCGCTACTGTTACTTTTGCCACCGTTATCGTTACTTCCATACTAGTTTGCTACTAAATACTTTGCTGCAGATATTAAGTCTTTTAGGTGTGGTTGAATTGACAACTAAGCTGCTAATACTTGAGAATATTCTTTGGCTCCCCTTGTGTCAAATCAATAAATTTGGGTTGAATACTCTACCCTCGAAAACTATTACGATCCCCTATACTTGTGGGTTATCAAGACCTTTTTTTGGCACCGTTGCCGGGGAGCATAGCTCTATTCTCTGAGTCGCTTGGGATTTATATCTATTGATCACTATGAGGAATTTGAAAGATTAAAGGACCAAGATTTTCCCTCAACTACGAGGGGAGGTAAGGAACTGCCATCTAGCTCTGCACTTAATTCACCTTCTGCTTTGAGTAAACTTGCGTCACCTACACCTGCTATTGATTCTGATATGTCGCATGTTATTGATGATCCCACTTCTGCTATGCATGCACTACTAGGGAAAAGCCTATACACAGAATCTTAGCAGCAGCGCGGTTCAAAAAGGAGCGCTGCTGCTAACTAGTAGTAGCGCGTGTCCTGTAAACTCGCTGCTGATAAGGATTTAGCAGTAGCGCGCTCGGCCTAAAACGCGCTGCTATAAATATCGACCGGCAGTGTTCACCTAACTCTAAGTAGCAGTAGCGCGGTCGCAAGAACCGCGCTACTGCTAAGTATGTAGTAGTAGCGCGCTTTTTCCGGGATCGCTGCTGGTAAATTTCAAATTGCCACACTTTTTTGTCCCAGTTAGCACTAGCGCCGTATCCCAAAGCGCGCTGCTGCTAAATCCTTATCGGCAGCGTGTTTTATGTCCCGCGCTACTGCTAACCCGCACCAACCCAACACCTTTCCCCACCCGTCCCTCCCCTCCCCCTCCTCTTTTCCCTTCCCCCTACCTCCCCTCCTCTCTTCCCTTCCCCCTACCTCCACCACATGCTCCCACTCTCACTCTTCTTCTTCTCCTCAATACTTCTCCCCCATTACTCTCTCTCTTCTATCCACCTTTCTCTCTCTTCATTATTCCTACATAACTACACCACCTCCATTAATGCATCTCCTTTCTCTTTTTCCTTCCCCCTCCACTAGTTGAAGTTGTCTCCTCCCAAATTAGGTAGCTAGGTAGATGTAGGATGGGCCGAAGGCAAGAAAAGACTTGCAAGATTTGAAAATCAGGGAAGATCTGCACATGCCGGCCCGTAAAATGTCAGACGAGACAGAGACGGAGACAGAGGCACGGGAGAAGAAGGTCAAGAAAATAAAGAAAGAGGATTATTTCCCCCCTTCTTGCTTCACCTTAAGTCAGGCTGAGATCAGTCAATTCTTTAAGTGCCTTACCGGAGTCAAAGTTAGTTCCGGTTACTGTGGCAAGATAAGCAGATATCTAGACACGGACAAGAAAAGGTTCAGCGGGATGAAGTCTCATGACTGTCATGTGATGATGACGCAGATACTACCTGTTGCCCTTAGAGGGATAATGGACAAGCACGTCCGTGACACGCTTATTGGTCTCTGCAACTTTTTCGACGTCATCTCTCGAAAGTCGATCAGTGTGAAGCAACTCCAAAGGCTACAGGAAGAGATCATTGTGATACTGAATGAGCTTGAGATGTACTTCCCGCCCGCGTTCTTCGATGTGATGGTGCATCTGTGTGTCCATATTGTGGATGACATAATAGACCTGGGGCCGTCATTCCTGCACAACATGATGCCGTTTGAGAGGATGAATGGGATCATCAAAGGATTCGTTCGTAACATGTCCCGTCTGGATGGAAGCATCGTCCAGGGCTATTTGGCACAAGAGTGCATCTCTTTCTGTGAGAATTTTCTATATGGGGCAGACCAGCCGCCTGGTGCTAGTGTTGGTTTGCCCGTTAACAAGCACGATGGGAGGCTCGAAGGAGATGGTCACTGCAACGGTCGCAGGGAACTGCACGTGGCATACTCAGATCGACGCAGCGACTTTGACATAGCAAACTTGGTAGTGCTACAACACCTAGACGAGGTAGATCCTTTCGTGGCACTGCACAAAGAAATTATCGCAAAGAAGTATCGTGACCGGGGGGTATGCAGGACGGACGCTGAAGTTACTAGAGAGCACAACTCCACTTTCCTGCATTGGTTCAAAGAGCATATTATTGCTAATCCCCCGGAGGAGGGCTCTAAGGACGGATTGCTCATATACACCTTAGCACATGGCCCCTCGCCCAACCTCGTAACCTATCAGGCATATGATATCAACGGATACACGTTCTACACGGAGGCAAAAGATATGGACAGTGATGATCAGAACTCAGGGGTGACGATGGAATGCATGACCGGCAGCGACAACGGCACAACTGAACGATTTTATGGAAGGGTCGAGGAGATCTGGGAGCTTGACTACTCTGGACTGCACAACACGACGATGTTCCGTGTCAGATGGGCTAAGAATGTCGAAAGAGAAAGCCGGATGTTCACTACCATGAGTATACCCGACGCCAAGAGTGCTACTGTGAACGCTATCGCAAAAAATGAGCCATGGGTACACGCTAAGCACGTGACACAATGCTTCTTCATAACTGACCCGCGCAATCCTAGCCGTGTTGTCGTGAGGAGAGGCAAAAGGAACATCATTGGAATGGATGGAGTCACCAACGAGGAAGACTATGATCAGTACGACAACCAATGAGGGAAGATGACGATGATGATGAAGTATACGTCAAAAGAAGAATCAATACTACATTACCTAAGAAAAATCGTACTCCATGGAAAAGGCAAAGTCACAATGAGGGGCTCAATTATTCTTCGACGAACAAGAAGGGAAAGAAGCTGACTCAAAAACGAAAACGTCAGCACTGAGGAAACGTATGTTATGGGTCCAATGATGTGTAATATATATATATGTTCCTATTTTGTATACACACTTAGCCATTATTATGCATGGGTACAATGATGTGTAATATATATGTTCCTATTTTGCATACATATTTAACCGTCAAATGATGCAATATATATCGCCCTCCCTTCGTTCACTGCCCTCGGGAAATAAAAGTGGGATAAAATAAAGGAAAATAAAAAGGAAAACTGGCAGTAGCGATGGTAGTAGCAGCGCGTTTTGCATAAACCGCTGCAGCTACTGAATTTAGTAGTAGCGCATTTTACCTAAACCGCTGCAGCTACTGATGTTAGTAGCAACGCGTTTTGACGTAACGCGCTACTGCTACGTCCACTTAACCCAAAATTCTCACTCGCCCTGCTTCACCCCGCCATTTCCCCCCAAATCCCCACTCTCTCTCCCCCGTCGCACCGCCGCGCTCGACCCGGCCCCGGCCCTCGACCCCGACCCCGGCGCCGGCGCTAGCCCCCGACCCTCGACCCCGA
>NC_041381.1:191729453-191746511 GCF_002162155.2 Triticum dicoccoides
GACCCGTCGGCCCTCGCCTCCCTCCTCTCCCCTGCCGGCCGTCGTCGGGCCTGCCTCCTCGCCCCTGCACTCTCTGTCAACCCCCCCCTCTCTGCTAGGGTTCTTCGGTTATGTTAATTAATTAGCTTACCTATTTAGTTATGAATTTAGCTAGGTTTCAAAATTAGCTGAATTTATATGCAAATTTGAACTGGACATGTGATATGTGCATATGTCATGTTTTGGACATGTCATGTTTGGAAAATGATCCGAGTGGCCTATGTTACGCCGGAATGTTGATTCATTTCCGTTCCAGTGAATTTCAGGCGCTCGATATGTCCATTTTTTAGCAAAGGTCATGCCAAAATTTCCCGTGAATAAAGGCATGATTTGTGCTACATAGTTGGCATATCGAGTGCTGGCACATAGATTTCTTTTTATGTCATTTCTCATTTATTCATACTTTTAGAAATAAATGAGGCAACTTAATCATAGGAAACATGTCGAACAACGAAGAAACTGGGCCTTCTGACCAAGATGCAGACGAGATGGATTATGAGGGTGAACAAGAGTACCTCGACTATTTGACTACTAAGCAAGGTTTACAGGTCGGCCTCGATGATGGTACTAACGCCCACATCGACACCGACGGCGCCGACACCGATGGCGGCACCGAGACCGGTGGGGAAGGTACCGGCAGGGAAGGTACCGGCCCCGATGCCGCTACCGAAAAGAGGAAGCATAAGAAGCAGAGGATACGAAAACCTAACAAACTAGGGATTGGACGACTTGTGATCACAAAGATGGCACCTGGAAAGTTTGAGCCGTTAGAGCCGGAAGAACCTCGCAAGTGCTATGGGAACCAAGTAGGATGCATCCTACGGGAATGCGCGAGCATCAACGACGATGACTTAAGGAGTAAAGAACATTTGACGCAGTTGCTCCTAACGAAGTTGCACAAGAGATTCAAGTTCCCCGACCGGGATGATAACATAGAACAACCGTGGGATGATCCGAAGATGAAAAAGATTAACAATCATGCCATGGGCATGTTCAGCAATAATTTGGCCTCCTGGAAAGGGAGGGTGAAACGAGCTATTGAGGCTGATGAACCCCTGTCCAAGATTCTGGAGGAAAATCCGACACTTACGGAAGAGGAGTTCGAAAAGTTCAAGGACACTTGCGCTACCGAGGCAGCCAAGGCTAAGGCTGCGAAATTCAAAAGCCTTCAGCAAAGGAACACGGGGAAGCATCACCTCGGAAGCCGTGGCTACCTCGGTAAAAGGCCCATATGGGATAAGGAGGACGCGGAACGTGAAGCCGCGGGTCTCCCAGACCCCTTCGCGAAGTTCACCAACCCCTTGGAGCATGACTTCATCAGGGCCCGCTACAAGTGGGACAAGGAGAAAAAGGTTTTTTACAAGGACAAGATCATGAGGAAATTGATTAGACTACTGGAGAAGCAACACCGGCTTGCAGCCGAAAGCCCTACTTCTCCGATGAGGCCCAAGTGGGACACCCCTCTCAACCGGGCCTTGAACGAACTTAAGGGACTCCCGTTGGACCAGCGGCCGCAATATGGTCGCGTGCATGGCACTGGAGACGGCGCCACGTGAAAGGTGTTTTACAACGACAGCCCGGAGGCCAAGAAGCAGAAAAAGAAGTTTAGTCAGGCGGACATCGACGCAAAGGTGAAGCTTGCGGTCGGGAAAAAAGCAGCTGAGGACGCGAAAAAAGCAGCCGAGGACAAATATGAGTTGCTACAGCAGGCAGTCAATGCAGTTGTAAAACTGCCTGCAGAAATGATTTCGCTATTAACTTGGTTCCAGTTATCATCAACTGGGCGAAGGAAAATCCAGACAAGACGGTACATGATTTCCCGATGCCCAGTTTCGTCGCGAGCAACTCCATGAACAACAACACCATCGCACCATCACTTGCTCAAGCAACCGGGCCTCCTCTCGCAGCCGCTCCCGCTCATAGCAGCCCGCCCTCAGTCTTAGGCACGCTAGGTGGGCCTTCGTCTTTGGCTGAGCTCGACGCCGTCACGGTAATTACATGTCGCACCAACATATATATATATAGATAATATTCCATTTTTGTTGCCTTTCGGTTGTTTTACGCCATAGACATATGTGTTTGCAGGCGAAAGAAACCCCGTGCACCATACTCTACTTGATCAAACGCCAGAAGGTGGACGTGGGAAAGGGGATGATAATGGACCCCTCTCAACGCACGTTCCACAACCAGCCGATCCCCGCTGGGCACTTCAGGGTTAGCTTGACCAGTGTGAAATCGGGGCACAAGGATTTGCCTCCTCCAGTACAGCATGTGGGAGCGGACGACGAGACCCCGCCGCGGATTGGAAGCTGCAAGGGTTGGGTGCTGCTATGGCCGAAGAATCTTATTCGTCTGGAGCCGGCCGAGAGCACACCAATAACTACCACACATCAACAAGCATGTGCGGAGACCACCACCCCGCCTACGCAATTACTAGCTCCTGTAGTGCCGGGTGAGAGCGGCGGACGACATGATGAAGGGGGTGCAATAGTACTGGCTGATGTAATTTCTCCTGTAGAACAGAGAATGGATGATGAGACGGAGGTCGACCCTATGGATTACCTCAATACAAACGCGTATGACTGTGACATAGATGTGATGAGTCAACCATATGACGAATCGGGCTATCAGCTTGCTAATGAGGATATGGATGATATGCCCGGGCAGGGTCGTTCTTCCTGCAGTTTGACCATATCTTTGAGATGTTTCTAACAAGGCGGCTTGATTTTACTATCGTCCGCCTTTTTGCGCCACATATGAGCTCCGTCATGAAGAGTGAAGAAGTCTCGCAAATCTGTGTGGCGGATCCGTACTACATGCACGAGTCTTTCTTGAGTCTCGGCGACTTTGAGCGTGAAACTGCTAGGGAGTACCTCCAAAACTTCATGGTACAGAATAAGGACCGGGAAATTGTCCTCGTGCCTTATCGTCCAAAGTAAGTCAGTTCCGGACAACCCTTTCGTACATTTCAATCATTCCTTCTCTCTCATATGGGGAATAATTTGAGGTGTCTTTTCCCCGCAGCAACAGGCGCGCCGTCCTTATCGTTCTTTACCCGCAAGTCTCCCACACCATGTATTTTGACCCTTCCAGAGACTACGAGAAAAAGGACTACACCCACATAATGAATATTCTAGATGATGCTCTCCAAGGCTTCAACTTTAGAGGTGGCCACGTGCATATCAAGAAACAAAGGAACAAGAAGATGGGTTTCGCGCATAAAACTAACTTCTCCTGCATCCATGTCCCAAAACCAAGCAAGAAGGATGGATTCTACATCGTCCATCTCATGATTCAGTTCAACACGGATCACCAAAAGCTTCGCATTAACAGCAGAAATGATGATCATATCCACAAGTGGCTAGAATCTCATGGAGAAGCGAATTATAAACTTAGATATGACTTCTTTCGCATCCAAAGCGACATTGCGACGATCATCATGAAAGAAGTCGTCTATGAGAAGGGGATGTTCCACCACGGCCCTATATCGCGAGCTGACGTCTGAACTCGCATAGGCATGCAATGTCTAGACCTCACGCTGTTCAAGAAGCTAGGGTTCATCCTCGATGATATGGAAGGATGGAACTTCTAGTGATTTATGATGCCGATGATGATGATATGTGTCGGTTGAACTTGTATACTTTTTGTAGCGATGAAACTTTGTGATCGTCCATGGTCCCTGCCGAACTTGCGTAACACTACTTTGTTAGTTTGCGTACTATGACCTGCGTACCTCTAGTTAATTAATTTGCATACTGTATATGTTGCATCTAGTTGCTAACCCTTTCTTTTTCGGTGTTGCTCTAGTATATTTTGTTGCATATATATGATTGTACATCCTCTTCATGAACATGCATCTCTAACAGGTACCTAGTTTCTTGATGGCGAGATGGAAATGCTATGTCGTGTACAAAGGGAAGGTTCCGGGGGTGTACAACGAGTGGCATGAGTGTCAGGCGCAAGTGAATGGGTTCACGGGCGCCAGCCATAAAGGCTTCAAAAGCAGACAAGAAGGAGAAGCTAGTTACTTGAGGTTCACGCTAGCGCGAGAGAGGACTCGTAACCGCCACCTCATGTACTGCATAGTTCCGCTCTCACTCATAGTGATAGCACTTCTTGCGTATACCTTTGTTTAGATGGATGACGTTGTTGTAGTTGCAAGTATTCGAGACTTGCATGTATCACTATTTTTGAGATGATGACAAGATATCACTTTGTGTTGGATGATGATTATGATGAGACTATTTGTATGTACATGCTATGATTACATTTGTGGTCTCGCAGGCATTTGTATGTGTATCATGATGACATTTCTATGTGCTAAAGATTCTTCTACAAAGCCTGTTCAAATACAAAACAAATATGCCAAAAAAAACTACTTAAATTAGCAGTAGCGAGTGTATAAAAGTTAGCAGCAGCGCCACAGTAGCAGTAGCGCGTCCAGCCAAAGAGCGCTAGAGCTACTAGCAGTAGCAAGCTTCACCTAACCGCGCTGCTGCTACACTTGTGTACCAGTAGCGCGGGTGCGCACGCGCTACTGCTATGAGTTAGCTGTAGCGCCTTATTAGTAGCGCGGGTACCCGCGCTACTGACACGTCTAAAACCCGCGCTGCTGCTAGCCTTTTCCCTAGTAGTGATGATGCTTATGATGATACTACTTCTCTGCTTGATAATACTGTGCCGCTAGGTGAATTTCTTGATGAACAACTTGCTAGGGTTAGAGAGAATGAAATTACTGAAACTGATGACATCATTGAATCTGATGATGAAGATTCTCCCCTAGATATGAATTGCATGTTGTACCTGAGGATTATATTATGGATGAAGAAACTGCTAGAAACTTTTTGTTTGCAATGATAGATATGATCTTAAGAAACTGTTAGCTAAGCTGAAACAAAAGTCTTTGAATGCTAGAATGCAATATGATCCTACGTTTTCTACTTCACCTATCTGTGTCACTTATAAGGATTATGAATTCTCTATCGATCCTGAGTTAATTACTTTGGTGAATATGATCCTTTCCATGGTTATGAATCTGAAACTTTTGTGGCACATCTTACTAAACTGAATGATATAGCCACCCTATTTACTCATGAGGAAAAAATTCGCTGTTATTACATTCTTAAATTGTTTCCTTTCTCACTAAATGGTGATGCTAAGATATGGTTTAATTCTCTTGCTCCTGGTTGTGTGCGTAGTCCCCAGGATATGATTTACTACTTCTTTGAAAAATATTTTCCTGCTCATAAGAAACAAGCTGCCTTGCGAGAAAATTTAACTTTGTGCAAATTGAAGAAGAGAGTCTCCCACAAGCTTGGGGGAGGCTTCTCCAATTACTTAATTATTTGCCTGATCATCCTCTCAAAAAAATGAAATACTTGATATCTTTTATAATGGACTAACCGTTGCTTCTAGTGACCACCTAGATAGTTGTGCTGGTTGTGTTTTCAGGGAAAGAACTGTTGAGCAAGCTGAATTGCTATTAAATAATATATTGAGTAATGATAATGATTGGACACTTCCTGAACCAAATCCTAAGCCAACTCCGAAGAAAAGGGGTATTCTATTTCTCAGTCTTGAAGATATGTAAGAGGCAAAGAAATCTATAAAAGAAAAAGGTATTAAAGCTGAAGATGTTAAGAATTTACTGCGTATTGAAGAAATACATGGTCTTGATAACCCGACACAGGTAGTAAAGGTAAATTCTCTCTATAGATTTGATGAAGGTGATATTCCTCATAATAAGTCTGCTAGTCAATGCTTGAATGAGTTTGATAACTTTATTGTCAAACAAGAAAACTACATTGCTTATGTCGGCAGACAATTTAAATGTAATGCTTATATGGTTGAACACTTAAGTAGAACAAGTACTTAAGGCACAAGATGATTTGCTCAATGAGTTAAATAATAAGAACAATGATAATGCTGTTAGAGTTATGACCAGAGGTGGTAAAATGACCCGGGAACCTTTGTATCCTGAGGGCCATCCTAAGAGAGCTGAGCAAGACTCGCAGAGAGTTAATTCTAATGCACCTAGTCCCGCTAATAAAAAGAAAAAGAATATTGATAGGAATTTGTGTGACGCCCCCGATTCAATCGTACACTAATCATGCACGCAAATGTGTACGATCAAGATCAGGGACTCACGGGAAGATATCACAACACAACTCTACAAATAAAATAAGTCATACAAGCATCATAATACAAGCCAGGGGCCTCGAGGGCTCGAATACAAGTGCTCGATCATAGACGAGTCAGCGGAAGCAACAATATCTGAGTACAGACATAAGTTAAACAAGTTTGCCTTAAGAAGGCTAGCACAAACTGGGATACAGATCGAAAGAGGCGCAGGCCTCCTGCCTGGGATCCTCCTAACTACTCCTGGTCGTCGTCAGCGGGCTGCACGTAGTAGTAGGCACCTCCGGTGTGGTAAGGGTCGTCGTCGACGATGGCGTCTGGCTCCTGGACTCCAGCATCTGGTTGCGACAACCAGAAAGAAAGGAAAGGGGGAAAAGGGGGGAGAAAGCAACCGTGAGTACTCATCCAAAGTACTCGCAAGCAAGGAGCTACACTACATATGCATGGGTATATGTGTAAAGGGCCATATCGGTGGACTGAACTGCAGAATGCCAGAATAGGAGGGGGATAGCTAATCCTGTCGAAGACTACGCTTCTGGCAGCCTCCGTCTTGCAGCATGTAGAAGAGAGTAGATTGAAGTCCCCCAAGTAGCATCTCCAAGTAGCATCTCCAAGTAGCATCTCCAGTAGCATCGCAGTAGCATAATCCTACCCGGCAATCCTCTCCTCATATCCCTGAGGTAGAGCGACCACCGGTTGTATCTGGCACTTGGAAGGGTGTGTTCTATTAAGTATCCGGTTCTAGTTGTCATAAGGTCAAGGTACAACTCCAAGTCGTCCTGTTACCGAAGATCACGGCTATTCGAATAGATTAACTTCCCTGCAGGGGTGCACCACATAACCCAACACGCTCGATCCCATTTGGCCGGACACACTTTCCTGGGTCATGCCCGGCCTCGGAAGATCAACACGTCGCAGCCCCACCTAGGCAAAACAGAGAGGCCAGCACGCCGGTCTAAACCTAAGCGCGCAGGGGTCTGGGCCCATCGCCCTGAGCACACCTGCACGTTGCGTGGGCGGCCGAAAGCAGACCTAGCCTAGTGGCGTTCCAGTCCAATTCGGCGCGCGCCGCTCCGTCGCTGACGTCTGAAGTGCTTCGGCTGATACCACGACGTCGGGATACCCATAACTACTCCCACGTAGATGGTTAGTGCGTATAGGCTCGTAGCCAGACTCAGATCAAATACCAAGATCTCGTTAAGCGTGTTAAGTATCCGCGAATGCCGAACAAGGCCAGGCCCACCTGTCTCCTAGGTGGTCTCAACCTGCCATGTCGCTCCGCCACAAAGTAACAGTTGGGGGCCGTCGGGAACTCAGGCCCACCACTACCTGGATGGAGCCACCTGTCCTTTCAGCCCCCTCGTCAGAATCACTTGCGGGTACTCAATGAGCTGACCCGACTTTAGTCACCATCTGTATAGTATGTATGTATGTATAGTATATACCCGTGATCACCTCCCAAGTGATCACGGCCCGATAGTATAGCAAGGCAGACTGACAAGAACGTAGGGCCAATGATGATAAACTAGCAACCTATACTAAGTATTTAGGATTGCAGGTAAGGTATCAACAGAGGTAGCGACAATGTCCGGCTATGCATCAGAATAGGATTAACGAAAGCAGTAACATGCTACACTACTCTAATGCAAGCAGTATAGAGGAGAATAGGCGATATCTGGTGATCAAGGGGGGGGGGGCTTGCCTGGTTGCTCTGGCAAGAGAGAGGGGTCGTCAACTCCGTAGTCGAACTGGCCAGCAGCAGCGTCGGTCTCGTAGTCTACCGGAGAGAAGAGGGGGAAGAAATAATGAATACAGAGCAAACAAAGCATCACAAAATATAACAAGGCAATACGCGGTGTTCGGTGTGCCCTAACGCGGTAGTAGGTGATACCGGTGAAGGGGGGAAAACATCCGGGAAAGTATTCCCGGTGTTTCGTGTTTTCGGGCAGAGGAGCCGGAGGGGGAAAGTTGCGAGTTCGATAGGTTAGGGGTGTGTGGCGGACGAACGGACTGCGTATCCGGATTCGTCTCGTCGTTCTGAGCAACTTTCATGTTGAAAATATTTTAATCCGAGTTACGGATTAAAAGATATGATTTTCTAAAGATGTTATTAATTTCTGGAATTTAATTAATTAATTAATTCGAAAAAAATGGATTTATGACGTCAGCATGATGTCATGCTGACGTCAGCAGTCAACAAAGTTGACTTGTTCAACCTGACATGTGGGTCCAGGGGGGACCCACCTGTCATCCTCTAATTAGGTTAATTAGGGTTTAGGTTAATCTAATTACAGTTTAATTAAACTTAACTAGTTAATTAAATTAATTAAACCGGATTAATTAACTTAATTAATTCATTAGTTAATTAATTAATTAATAATTAATTGTATTAAATCATTTTTTTATTTTTTAATTCCTTTTTTTTATAAAGTTCTGGGGCGTGGGCCCCACACGCCTGTGGCCCCAAGGGGCCAATCGGGCGCCGATAGCGGGCGGGGGCGTCAGACGCACCGGAGCGGGCGCACGCCCAGTACGGGCGGACCCGGCAGGGCACCGGCGCAGGGGAGGTCAGTGACCATGGCGAGGCCACTACCGGAGCAGGGCGGAGTGCAGTGGCCGGACGCGGCCACAGCGGGCGCGCGCGGGCAGGCGAGTCGGGCCGTGGGGAGCGGCGGTGCTCGGCAGGAGTGGCAGTGGTGAGCACGAGCGACCGCGGGGAGGAGCAACGGCGGGGGTCGACGCGCGCGGCCACGGCGGGGCTCGCGTGGTCGCGGGCGAGGGAGAGAGAGGAGGGGCGCGTGCTCACGTCGAGGAGTAGGGCAATTGGCAGCAGGTGTCGAGGAGGAGGACGGGGACGACACGCGGTGGGGAAGAGATCCGGCGAGGAAGCGTTCCGGCGGCGTGGTGGTGGCGACGATGGGCGACGGCATCGGGTCGATGACGAGGCGAGGCCGCAGCTTCAGGCGGGCACCGCGCAAGGGAGAGGAGGGGCGCGGACGAGTCCGGGAGGAGGGGCGCCGGCGGCGCCTTTCATCGGGCGCGGGCGCACGGGAGGAGGGGATCAAATAGGGGCGCCCCTCTCCCTGGGACGATGCGTGTGTGTGCTTGTGTTGCGTGTGGCGGCGCTGGGAGGGAGACGAGGGGACCGTGGGGGAGTGGGGGTGATTTAGGGTTTGGGGTCGGGGGAGTGGCCTTTTAGGCCAGGGAGAGTGGGGTGGGCCGTGGGCTGCCTGGCGGCCTGGTGGCCTAGTGGGCCGAGGGGCCGAGGGGGATCCTTTTCTTTTCTTTAGTCTATTGTTTTTATCTTGTTTTCTTTTTTTTTTCTTTTTCTATTTTCTTTTCTATTTTATTATTTTAATTTCTGTTTTATAAAATATAAATACAACTCCTAAATTAACGTTATAATTTATTCTACTACCCCAAAAGTTTGACACCTAATAAAAATAGTTTGCATTATTATTATTTTTAAAAGGCATTTAATTAATTGTCTTAGCTGCTGTTTTAATTAGTTTGGAGCCTTTACACATTTTATAAAAGTGTGGTTTCTCCACTAGTATTATCCATGATTTATTTAACACATTTTGGACATTTTAGTTTTATTGTTTAAAAACTTTTGTTGTTTGCCTATACTTTAAATTTGAATTTGAATCGGTTTCGAACTAACACGAGATTACCGATAGTAATCGAAGTGACGTGGCATCATTAACAGAGAATTACTGTAGCTTAATTATCCGGACGTCACAATTCTCCTCCACTACAAGAAATCTCGTCCCGAGATTTAGGAGCAGGAGTAAGGGGGGAGAGATCTAATTACGAAATGCTAACGGATCTTCTCAGTCTTGGTTGCTCTTCTCGAAGAGGTCAACCCATTATATTGATGTCTTCCTTTCTCTGCTTCAGGCCATCATGATGAAGTCATCATCCTTTCTTCGGAAATTTCATCGTACTAACGAAAGATTAAGGGGGTATACCGAAGAATGGATCTCTGCAGGGTAGATTATCTGGTAGACAACAACGAGGAAGGTGGCGGAAAGTAACTCTCGAATTGAAATTTAAGACAATATCGAGAGCAAAGCAAGAAGGTGCAAAATAGAAGTTTCAAGCGCATAGGCAATCGTTCGTTGCCTGAAGCGAAGTGTGAAAGGGGTTCAGAGCAATGGGAATAAGTATTGCGTCTGATACCAGATTGATGATCTCATCGGAAGGTGGCTCGTGAATTACACACGAGGCCACGCGTGAGGAATAACTTTGGGAACAGGGGGTGTACAGGAGAGTCAGGTTTCGATCCTGTGGAACTGTGGGTTATGGGCCCACCATGTGGGTTAAAAATAGGAGCGGTGACATCTCGCACGGTCACAATAGCAAGGCATGTCAGAGGGTAGCCTATCAGTTATGTCGGCACAATGTCGGTACCAGGGGCGAGGGACGAAGAGAACCATTTTCCTGCTCGTTGAACGAGGCGGACCAATAGGCAAAGTTCTCGTCCATCGGTGGTGACCGGAATGCTATCGACAATTTCAACAGGGTCTTACTGACAGAGTTGTACACCGAGGTGTTTACATAAGCAGGAGAATAATACTGCTTAGATTATATAGACCTCAAGAAAGGTTAAACCAACCAATGGAAAGGAAAATAAGATTATCAGATTAAACAGAACAATGAAAAGGAAGGTGTGTTTAAACACATATATCAGGGGGTATATCCTTCCCAAGGGCAAGCAACGCATGATATTCATGACGGGATATAGCGTAGAAAACCCCTTTAGGAAAGGGAAGAGAAATTTTCATGACATTACCCATTCAACGGTGTTTGGATAATTGGGCAGGAAACATTTAACATTGGGTTTCACATGTTCTTGTTGAAAATTGGAGTACCATAGACATGCTTCGAGATAGCATTGACATGGTCTTCATGTGAAGATCAGACTCTGGAAACACGAAGGATCCATCAGGAATAACTTGTAGAATAAGTCTTACAATTTCCTCATGGGTGAATGGATAACCTTGCTGAAAAGGAATCTATAATGATAGGTCCTCCAGCCGGGGGGGGGGGGGTGCTAGGCATGACATCATGTTACCGGGTCATCAAAGGATCAATATCATAACTCTTGGAAAGTTGTCCTAACCATCATATCTGACGGAGATTCAGGTATGATTGGTGTCAGGATACCTCAGGCTCAGGATGCCTGAGAAGAAAGGTGCAACACCAATTGACGGGATGACACTGTAAGATTCTCGGGAAATGAACTATGAAGTGACTTCCGTTAACAAGAGTTCATCATTAACCCAAGGAGAGGACAAGGAGGTGTCTGGTGAACTCAACGGCAATTCACCGAGATTCCCAAAAGATGGATTTCCACCATTAAGTGAACAAGGAGATAACATTTGTTAGAGCAAATGATATAAGGAAGTATGCTCGAGGAAAACATACACAATTAAACATTGGTTGAAATGTGCGCCCGAAATATGGGTTGGGTTGCACGACCAATGTCAGAATGGTGACTCAATTAGCGAAGGACTTAGAATGAACTATCGCCCATTCACTTCAAAGCAATAGGGTTGCTAGAAGTTTTGAATTCACATGTCATAGCTCCATTGTCGGTATTCCGGTTGAAAACAATACGGGGACCAAGGAATGAACGAAGATGGCAAGTAGTATTATGATATCAAGAATTATTAAGAGGTGGTGAAATTCTCACCACATTCTTGACAAAAAGAGATGGTAATACTTCCGAGGTAAGGAAGATCAACTGCTGGGTAGCAGTGATCTCAAGGTTTACACAAAACACGAACAAGTTGTGTTGGTGGGAAGGCAATAAAGTGGTCGACGATAATACAATTCATCGAGGGCAAGGATGTTATTTCTCATCATGAATTCAATTGATATCCTGGATGAGCTCAGAATGTTGATGATCATGACACCTTTGTCGCGAGAGTTCATGATGATGTAATCGATCGGTAACGACATCAAGTCAAGTAATGATGAAGTGAAAGGTTATTGGAACCAAGGGTACGACACAAACTCGAAACCAAGCTTGTTGTTCAAGGCGAAATGATATGACGATGAGGATCGACATAAGGTTAGTTCATCGTCGAAAATTGGTGCTCCGAGAATAAGGACCATGTAGCACAGTTAGAATCGTCACGACAATGATATAGCCAAACATGCTAGGAATGGCGTGATCGGGTACAAACTCGTACTTATAGAAGCTTACTGAAGAGTTGTTGAACCGAAGAGCGGTCTCGGTTCAGTTATCGGTGTCTTTGAGTGTTCAGTAACACAGAGCCCACGGAAAATTGGAATCAGTGGGAAGGTAGCACTTGATGAAGAACTTATAAAAAGTTATGCAGTTCCATGATAATCTCGAGATACCAGGGGGGTAATACTCGACGATAGATCAAAATAGAGGTTGGACTGGGGTATTGATCCATAGGAGACAATTGTTTTAACTTGTCCGAGAAGTGAGATCAAAGAAGAACAATCATGGTCGGAACCACGGTTGCAAGGGATCAATTCACAGATACCATATGTTAGTTATCAAGGAAATAGTTATTGTTACAAGAAGCTTCCATGATTGGATATACATCGTGTCCATGGGCATGAACACAAAGTTCAAGGTCGACTCCCACTTCTCCAATGCATACCCCTTCATTCACTTCTCGCTTTCGATGAAGTTATAGCGTTGAAATTTTATCTGGCAAAATACCAGAAGAGTACGACTCGTGAAAACTTTCGAGTTCACACATATTAAGGAAGGCATAGGTTCAACCCATCGGGGCATCTTAGAATCCTATACCAGAATCTTTTAGAAGTAATTAACTCAAGCTTGAAGGCAGAGCATGGTTGAGAAAGCAGACGATACAATTTACCAAAGGCATTATGTATCCGAGAAAAAGGCTCACAAGTTTATTGAATATGAAGGGCATTGTCAGATAAAATCCAACAAAGGATCTGGTGGTCCACAAGGGATCTGACGTGAGCATCGGTACTCAACTAGAAGAAGCAGATTATAGAAACAACTGACTAACTCAATTGCCAAATGCAAAGGAATTATGATTTCCAAATCAAGGGATCAGAAGCAATGCTCTGATTAGGGGTGGATAAGTTGAATAGCCGTAGGGTACAATCAAAGACAATTGGATTGGTCGAGAACCAATTCCAGTAAAAAGAATGGCAGCTCAGCCGGAAAGGTAATTTATAAGGATCAATGATGATTGCGTGTATTCGCAACATATTGAGTCAAAAGACTCAAAATGATAATGACAAGGAATGCCTATAAGATTTCTATACTTACGGGATTAATCATAATGAAAGCAAACAAGAAATTCCAGAGCAATAGGTTGCTGAGGATTTTCGGAATATCGGGTGGTATTTCGAAGACTTTTGTGTAACACATGAACAACTGGGGGATGAGCGGATACTCAATAAGTGCAAGAATTTATTTGAAGGGGGTATTCATGTGGCAAAGAACTGCTAGGCAGTAGGCACAAAGTATTCTCGGAACAATAGAGAAAACTTCGGGGTATCTTGTAATAACAAGATCAATGGGGGATGATCATATGAATGGCAAGTGTAAGTAGTTATCCATACGGATTTATCGGTGGTCAGGAATAGCAAAAGTGATGGGCACAAAGTCTCGAGAGAACATCAGAGAGTATCTTCGGAATCTTCTGATGTAGCAGGCGATCCTCTGCAGTAAGGGGCTCTCCGGGTGGATGCGATCACGAGATCCTAATCTTAGAGTTAGCAAATTCATTTAACCCGAATAGAAGAGAGCTCAGAGTCCCAGAGTAAAGGTCGAGGAATAAAAGATCCTACTACCACCCAATGGCGACGTGGGCCCGTAAGGCACACAGCCAAGTTAGTAAAAGTTTCGCAATGACTAGACTCAACTTCGGCCAAGGAGTTGGAAAGGGGGATTCCTACAGGCAGTCGGCTCTGATACCAACTTGTGACGCCCCCGATTCAATCGTACACTAATCATGCACGCAAATGTGTACGATCAAGATCAGGGACTCACGGGAAGATATCACAACACAACTCTACAAATAAAATAAGTCATACAAGCATCATAATACAAGCCAGGGGCCTCGAGGGCTCGAATACAAGTGCTCGATCATAGACGAGTCAGCGGAAGCAACAATATCTGAGTACAGACATAAGTTAAACAAGTTTGCCTTAAGAAGGCTAGCACAAACTGGGATACAGATCGAAAGAGGCGCAGGCCTCCTGCCTGGGATCCTCCTAACTACTCCTGGTCGTCGTCAGCGGGCTGCACGTAGTAGTAGGCACCTCCGGTGTGGTAAGGGTCGTCGTCGACGATGGCGTCTGGCTCGTGGACTCCAGCATCTGGTTGCGACAACCAGAAAGAAAGGAAAGGGGGAAAAGGGGGGAGAAAGCAACCGTGAGTACTCATCCAAAGTACTCGCAAGCAAGGAGCTACACTACATATGCATGGGTATATGTGTAAAGGGCCATATCGGTGGACTGAACTGCAGAATGCCAGAATAGGAGGGGGATAGCTAATCCTGTCGAAGACTACGCTTCTGGCAGCCTCCGTCTTGCAGCATGTAGAAGAGAGTAGATTGAAGTCCCCCAAGTAGCATCTCCAAGTAGCATCTCCAAGTAGCATCTCCAGTAGCATCGCAGTAGCATAATCCTACCCGGCAATCCTCTCCTCATATCCCTGAGGTAGAGCGACCACCGGTTGTATCTGGCACTTGGAAGGGTGTGTTTTATTAAGTATCCGGTTCTAGTTGTCATAAGGTCAAGGTACAACTCCAAGTCGTCCTGTTACCGAAGATCACGGCTATTCGAATAGATTAACTTCCCTGCAGGGGTGCACCACATAGCCCAACACGCTCGATCCCATTTGGCCGGACACACTTTCCTGGGTCATGCCCGGCCTCGGAAGATCAACACATCGCAGCCCCACCTAGGCAAAACAGAGAGGCCAGCACGCCGGTCTAAACCTAAGCGCGCAGGGGTCTGGGCCCATCGCCCTGAGCACACCTGCACGTTGCGTGGGCGGCTGAAAGCAGACCTAGCCTAGTGGCGTTCCAGTCCAATTCGGCGCGCGCCGCTCCGTCGCTGACGTCTGAAGTGCTTCGGCTGATACCACGACGTCGGGATACCCATAACTACTCCCACGTAGATGGTTAGTGCGTATAGGCTCGTAGCCAGACTCAGATCAAATACCAAGATCTCGTTAAGCGTGTTAAGTATCCGCGAATGCCGAACAAGGCCAGGCCCACCTGTCTCCTAGGTGGTCTCAACCTGCCATGTCGCTCCGCCACAAAGTAACAGTCGGGGGCCGTCGGGAACTCAGGCCCACCACTACCTGGATGGAGCCACCTGTCCTTTCAGCCTCCTCGTCAGAATCACTTGCAGGTACTCAATGAGCTGACCCGACTTTAGTCACCATCTGTATAGTATGTATGTATGTATAGTATATACCCGTGATCACCTCCCAAGTGATCACGGCCCGATAGTATAGCAAGGCAGACTGACAAGAACGTAGGGCCAATGATGATAAACTAGCAACCTATACTAAGTATTTAGGATTGCAGGTAAGGTATCAACAGAGGTAGCGACAATGTCCGGCTATGCATCAGAATAGGATTAACGAAAGCAGTAACATGCTACACTACTCTAATGCAAGCAGTATAGAGGAGAATAGGCGATATCTGGTGATCAAGGGGGGGGGGCTTGCCTGGTTGCTCTGGCAAGAGAGAGGGGTCGTCAACTCCGTAGTCGAACTGGCCAGCAGCAGCGTCGGTCTCGTAGTCTACCGGAGAGAAGAGGGGGAAGAAATAATGAATACAGAGCAAACAAAGCATCACAAAATATAACAAGGCAATACGCGGTGTTCGGTGTGCCCTAACGCGGTAGTAGGTGATACCGGTGAAGGGGGGAAAACATCCGGGAAAGTATTCCCGGTGTTTCGTGTTTTCGGGCAGAGGAGCCGGAGGGGGAAAGTTGCGAGTTCGATAGGTTAGGGGTGTGTGGCGGACGAACGAACTGCGTATCCGGATTCGTCTCGTCGTTCTGAGCAACTTTCATGTTAAAAATATTTTAATCCGAGTTACGGATTAAAAGATATGATTTTCTAAAGATGTTATTAATTTCTGGAATTTAATTAATTAATTAATTCGAAAAAAATGGATTTATGACGTCAGCATGATGTCATGCTGACGTCAGCAGTCAACAAAGTTGACTTGTTCAACCTGACATGTGGGTCCAGGGGGACCCACCTGTCATCCTCTAATTAGGTTAATTAGGGTTTAGATTAATCTAATTACAGTTTAATTAAACTTAACTAGTTAATTAAATTAATTAAACCGGATTAATTAACTTAATTAATTCATTAGTTAATTAATTAATTAATAATTAATTTTATTAAATCATTTTTTTTATTTTTTATTTTTTAATTCCTTTTTTTTATAAAGTTCTGGGGCGTGGGCCCCACACGCCTGTGGCCCCAAGGGGCCAATCGGGCGCCGATAGCGGGCGGGGGCGTCAGACGCACCGGAGCGGGCGCACGCCCAGTACGGGCGGACCCGGCAGGGCACCGGCGCAGGGGAGGTCAGTGACCATGGCGAGGCCACTACCGGAGCAGGGTCCGGCCGGCGGGCGGCCACGGCGACAGGACTACAGAGGCGGGGTGGAGTGCAGTGGCCGGACGCGGTCACAGCGGGCACGCGCGGGCAGGCGAGTAGGGCCGTGGGGAGCGGCGGTGCTCGGCGGGAGTGGCAGTGGTGAGCACGAGCGACCGCGGGGAGGAGCAACGGCGGGGGTCGACGCGCGCGGCCACGGCGGGGCTCGCGTGGTCGCGGGCGAGGGAGAGAGAGGAGGGGCGCGTGCTCACGTCGAGGAGTAGGG
>NC_041381.1:191746916-191803672 GCF_002162155.2 Triticum dicoccoides
AGAGTGGGGTGGGCCGTGGGCTGCCTGGCGGCCTGGTGGC
The DNA here is from genome assembly GCF_002162155.2 of Triticum dicoccoides. NCBI lineage: Eukaryota > Viridiplantae > Streptophyta > Magnoliopsida > Poales > Poaceae > Triticum > Triticum dicoccoides. Next base: position 191,746,957 of record NC_041381.1, read on the forward strand.
CTAGTGGGCCGAGGGGCCGGGGGGGGGGATCCTTTTCTTTTCTTTAGTCTGTTGTTTTTATCTTGTTTTGTTTTTTTTCTTTTTCTATTTTCTTTTCTATTTTATTCTTTTAATTTCTGTTTTATAAAATATAAATACAACTCCTAAATTAACGTTATAATTTATTCTACTACCCCAAAAGTTTGACACCTAATAAAAATAGTTTGCATTATTATTATTTTTAAAAGGCATTTAATTAATTGTCTTAGCTGCTGTTTTAATTAGTTTGGAGCCTTTACACATTTTATAAAAGTGTGGTTTCTCCACTAGTATTATCCATGATTTATTTAACACATTTTGGACATTTTAGTTTTATTGTTTAAAAACTTTTGTTGTTTGCCTATACTTTAAATTTGAATTTGAATCAGTTTCGAACTAACACGAGATTACCGATAGTAATCGAAGTGACGTGGCATCATTAACAGAGAATTACTGTAGCTTAATTATCCGGACGTCACAATTTGCATGCTTCTAGTGAACCTGTTATTGACACACCTGAGAACCCCAATGATATTTCTATTTCTGATGCTGAGACACAATCTGGTGATGAACATGAACCTATTTATAATGTTAATGATGATGTTCATATTGATGCTCAACCTAGTAATGATAATGATGTAGAAGTTGAACCTGCTGTTGATCTTGATAACCCACAATCAAAGAATCAACGTTGTGGTAAGAGAGACTTCGTTGCTAGGAAGCACGGTAAAGAAAGAGAACCATAGGTTCAGAAACCCATGCCTTTTCCTCCTAAGCCATCCAAGAAAAATGATGATGAGGATTTTGAGTGCTTCGCTGAAATGATTAGACCTATCTTTTTGCGTATGCGTTTGACTGATATGCTTAAAATGCCTCCTTATGCTAAGTATATGAAAGATATTGTCACTAATAAAAGAAAGATGCCGGAAGCTGAAATTTCCACCATGCTTGCTAATTATACTTTTAAGGGTGGAATACCAAAGAAACTTGGAGATCCAGGAGTACCAACTATACCATGCTCCATTAAAAGTAACTATGTTAAAACTGCTTTATGTGATCTTGGAGCCGGTGTTAGTGTTATGCCTTTCCCTTTATATCATAGACTTGATTTGAATAAGTTGACACCCATCAAAATCTCTTTGCAAATGGCTGATAAATCAACTGCTATACCCATTGGTATTTTTGAGGATGTACCTGTTGTGGTTGCAAACATTACTATCTTAACAAACTTTGTTATTCTTGATATACATGAGGACGACATTATGTCAATTATCCTTGGTAGACCCTTTTTGAATACTATAGGGACTTTTATTTGATTGCAACAAAGGCGATGTCACTTTTCATGTTAATGGTAATGAGCATATGGTACACTTTCTGAAGAAGCAACCTCAAGTCCATAGTATCAATTCAATTGAAAAAAAATTCAACTATTACTATTGGAGGTTTTGAATTCCCTCTTTCTACTGTCAAAAATAAATATGATATTATTATTGTTGGGGACATGCATATCCCCGTTGAGGTAACCTAGTGTTATTCAAAAATTCTCCGGTTTCATGTTATTCAAAAGAGGTTTGTTAACAAGACTTGATCAACCTTGTTAATGGATTCCTTTTGATGAGCATGAGATGGATGAATTTAGGAAGCACAACTTTCTGTACCCTATTTTTACTTTTTGTTATTTAGATTTGATAAAGCAAAAATAGTATTTTCTGTCCATTTTCTGAATTATCCGTGCAATAAAAAATACCCCAAAAATAAAAGTTCTCCAAATGCCCTGAAAATTTAGTATGATTTTTTATAAAATATTTGAGAATATCTGGCACTGAGAACACACCAGGGGGATGCACCAGCTGGCCACAAGGGTGGAGGGCGCGCCCTACCCCCTGGGCACGCCCCCTGTCTTGTGGGCCCCACATGGGTCCCCTCCACTTATTCCAACACCCATCCACTTCGTCTTCCTCTAGAAAAAAATCATCCCGTAGCTCAAACCCGTGTTCTTGCTCATTTTGCTGCCATTTTCGATCTCCTTGCTCAAAGCTCCATTCACAAAACTGCTTTGGGGATTGTTCTTCGGTATGTGACTCCTCTAATGGTCCAATTAGTTTTTGTTCTAGTACTTTATTTATTGCAATTTTTTGCTGCTATGGTGACCTTGTTCCTGAGCTTGCATGTCAAATTTATATGGTCCAAAGTAGTTTTGATGCATGATATAGTCTCTAGGCACTTGTAGGAGTAGTTGCTATCAATTTTGTTGGGTTTGGTTCACTTTTGTTTTGAGTCACTAAAAAATTCAGAAATTTTCCAGAGGAAGAAAAATGTAGGAAAATGTACCAAGGTGGTTCTTCGAGGAAGCAAGCACCGAGGCTCGTGATACGTGAGCCGGACCTTGAGCCACCAAGGGAAGCTCAAGTGCGGCCTTGTGAATGGCCGTCGGATGAATTTATGGTCCATGCATGCTTCAAGGATGAATTTGATGCGTATGTACGTAATGCTGATCTTGAGGACGTCGTAATAGATAAGTGCCGACAATACTATTACCTCACTGATTCCTTTGTGCGGAGGTTTGAATTTTCATCTAAGCGCAATACTCATACTGTTATATTTGACCTTTATGATAAACCATATACCATGGACCTTGAAGATTTTAATATTGCCTGCAAAATTCCACAGTGGGGCATTCTTAGTGAGCCTCACAAATCTGAATATAATGATTTCCTTGCTAGCATCACTGTGGGAGAAACTAGAAATATCACACAAGCTACCATAGGGAGCATTCACTTTCCTGCCATATATTACTTTGCTCTCTTCATAGGTAGATGCATTAATGGTAAGCATGATCATAGCCACCTTTGCGTTCCAGATCTTAGTGTCCTCAAATGTGCGGTGTTAGGTGATAAGCGATATAACTTGGGGGCCATTGTTGTGAGGAGGTTACATCTTAATGCTAAAGATGGAGATTTATTTGGTGGGATTTATGCAACTCGTTTAGCTGATTATCTTGGTGTATCCATAAGAGAGAATGACATTGAGGTGCCACCTACTTTTCTATATTATAATGCTATGGTTCGTTTCCAGTTTCTTGAGAGGAACGATCAGTCCCTCCAGTACTGACTAATCTTTGACTGACGGTGTGCTATCCATATTACCCTTCCTGCTCCCGCCTTCTTTAACTTTCAGGTAAATGGGAGATATTTTATAACCAGAGAGGAGGCAAACGAGTTTGAGAGAACAGCGGAGGCCGCTCGCCTCCAGGAAGCAGCTCATTAGGCGGTGGATGTCGCAACACAGTACGACCCCAACTATGATGTCAGATATCATCTGGGCCAGTGGTGGCCCTAGACCAACTTAGGCCAAAAGCCTAAGCTTGGGGGAGTACGTATTTCTCACCGACATTACATTCATGTTCACACACTTATTCTAGTTGTCGGTGTTCATACTTTTTCATTGCATTATCCATGCTAGTTTATTTTCTTTTCTTGCTTTCCTTCTTGTGTGTTTGAAAAACTTTGAGAAAAGCCAAAAAAAAAATAGTTGTAGCTTCTAGCTAGTTTACGTTGCTTGCTTAGTAGTAGTATTAAAAGAAAATCCAAAAAGATTTCTCGTTCTTCTTTTGCTTGTTGTGAGCTTTCCCGTGTAAATAGTTTTTTTCGTTCTTGTTTTACTTCCTTCAGAAAAACAAAAAACTCCAAAAACATATCAGTGTGTTTCTTTGAAATTCTTTTCTTTTCTTTGGGGTCGAGAGGAGAGGACCGCGATGAAAATGATGAGTGTCTCTCATATGCATTATTGTTGATCTAACAAAGAGCCCATATTACCTTGTCTTCTCCTTTGAATAAATGTTTGCAGATTCTAACTTACTCCAATGCACGTGCACTATTATTATTATCCACACCGTTCAGTCATGCAAGTGAAAGGCAATAATGACGATATATGATGAAATGATTGAGAAGAGGAAAAGCTGGTATGAACTCGACCTATCTTGTTTTTGTAAATATAATTAGTTCATCATTCCCGATTCAGCCTATTATGAATGAAACATGTTTGCAATGACAATTAGAGATTATAGTTACTCATGCCATGCTTAATTAGCTGGGAGTTTATAATGGTTTACCTTGCGTGCCAACATGCTATTAAAATGGTTGTGATTTTGCATGATAGGATCATATCCTCCTTTGAATGATCTGAGTGACTTGACTTGGCACATGTTCACGCATGTAGTTGAAACAAAATCAACATAGCCTCCACGATATTTATGTTCATGGTGATTTATATCCTACTCATGCTTGCACTCAGTGTTGGTTAATCTTAATGCATGTTTATGACTTTTGTCGCTCTCTAGTTGGTCGCTTCCCAGTCTTTCTAGCCTTCACTTGTACTAAGTGGGAATACTGCTTGTGCATCCACTTCCATATAAACCCCAAAGTTGTTCCATATGAGTCCACCATACCTACCTATATGAGGTATTTACCTGTCGTTCCAAGTAAATTTGCATGTGCCAAACTCTAAACCTTCAAATGAAATTCTGTTTTGTATGCTTGAATTGCTCATGTAGCAACTAGGGTTGTCTATATCTTCCCTGCTAGGTGGGTTATTCTCACGATGAGTGGACTCGGCTCATCATTCACGAGAAAATGGCTGGTAATCGGGATGCCCAGTCCCATGCTCAAAGCAAATCAAAATAATTGCAAACAAAACTCCCCCAGGATTGTTGTTAGTTGGACGGTACCCGTTGTTTCGGACCAGCCATGGAATGTGCTTGTTGGTGGTGGGGGAGTATAAACTTTACCATTCTGTTTGGGAACCGCCTACAATGTATGTAGCATGGAAGATACCGAGATCTCTTGGTTGTTATGTTGACAATGAAAGCATACCGCTCAAAATATTATTTATCTCTGTTTCAAAACTCGAGCTGTAGCACCTCTACAAATCCCTGCTTCCCTCCGCGAAGGGACTATCTATTTACTTTTATGTTGAGTCATCATCCTCTTATAAAAAGCACCCGTTAGAGAGCACCACCGTCATTTGTATGCATTGTTATTAACTGATACCGAGTATGACTATGAATGGATCTCTTTTGCCATGAATTACAATGTCTAGTCAGTCCTTGATCTTTAGGGGTGCTCTGCATTTATGTTTTGCAGTCTCAGAAAGGGCTTGCGAGATACCATCTTGTTATATCATATCATATCATGATCTGTTTTGAGAAAGTGTTTTCATCCGAGATTTATTATTGTTACTCGCTAGTTGATTATGCCATTGATATGAGTAAACATGAGACCTAAATGTTACTGTGAATATGGTTAGTTCATGATCTTTGCTGTAAACTTGAATGCTGGCTTTACATATTTGCAACAACAAGATCAAATAGAGTTTGTAAAAGTTTTTCTTTATCACTTTCAGTTTGTTAACTGAATTGCTTGAGGACAAGCAATGGGTTAAGCTTGGGGGAGTTGATATGTCTACAACGTTGTCGGTGTCAAAACCGTTGGATCTCGGGTAGGGGGTCCCGAACTATGCGTCTAAGGCTAATGGTAACAGGAGGCGGGGGACACAATGTTTACCCAGGTTTGGGCCCTCTCTATGGAGGTAATACCCTACTTCCTGCTTGATTGATCTTGATGATATGAGTATTACAAGAGTTGATCTAGCACGAGATCGTAGAGGCTAACCCTAGAAGCTAGCCTATGATTATGATTGTTGTTGTCCTACAGACTAAACCCTCCGGTTTATATAGACACCGGAGGGGGCTAGGGTTACACAGAGTCGGTTACAGAGAAGGGAATCTACATATCCGAATTGCCAAGCTTGCCTTCCACGCAAAGGAGAGTCCCACCCGGACACGAGACGAAGTCTTCAATCTTGTATCTTCATAGTCCAACAGTCCGGCATAAGCATATAGTCCCGCTGTCCGAGGACCCCCTAATCCAGGACTCCCTCAGTAGCCCCTGAACCAGGCTTCAATGACGATGAGTCCGGCGCGCAGATTGTCTTCAACATTGCAAGGCGGGTTCCTTCTCCGAATACTCCAAAGTAGATCTTGAACACAAGAATCGTTTCCGGCTCTACAAAAAAAATTCCACATACCACCATAGAGAGCACAATATTCCACGAGTCTGATCTGCTGACAACTTTTCCATAGCGTGACATCATGCCGTGGCCCGGTCATTATTCGAACCGTCTTCTCAACCTGCTACTACACATCTTGCGAGGCGGTTTTATTGGCACGTCTTGTCGAAGCAGAGATCGTGTCCCCTTATTACGGGATTCTCATCAATACAGGTGTGGGTAACCCAACCACGCCATTAGCACGACGCTTGGGGAATAAGTGAGTTTCTAGGGCAAGTGGGGAGGCGCATGATTTCTGCTGCCTTTATAAAGAGACAAGGATTCCCCTTCCTCACCCATGCCTTCTTCTTCCGCCTATTCTCTCTCGCTCGAGCTTCAGCGCCCAAGCATTCGCCTTCTCTGCCCACAAAGGCATTCCGAAAATGTCTGGATTTGGAGCCAGAGGCAAGTGGATGACCTCTACCGTCTAGGAGAAGGATATTAAGAGACTTCGGGAGGCCGGGTATCTGGCCAAGAAGATCGGCCACCGCCTTCCGATGGCGGGACAGATTTTCCCTACTCCGGAACCCCATGAGAGGGTTGTATTCCTCCCTCACTTGGTCCATGGGCTAGGGTTTCCCCTCCATCCATTCTTTCGCGGCCTTATGTATTACTATGGGACCGATTTTCATGATCTATCCCCCAATTCCTTCCTCAACATCTTGACATTCATCGTCGTGTGCGAGGCCTTCCTCCGCATCTCTCCACACTTCGGATTATGGCTGAAGATTTTCAATGTGAAGCCCAAGGTGGTGAGTGGCGAGCACGCCGAGTGCGGAGGAGCCATGGTGAGCAAGATGCCCAACGTCACATGGCCATCATGTACCTTTAATGATTCTGTCAAAGGATGGCAACAACAGTGGTTCTATGTCACAGAACCACGCAACACAAAATGGGCCGCGGCCCCCGAATTCCGATCCGGAGCTCCCTTGCGGCTTACGTCCTGGCCCAAGACGGGTCTGAACTGGTCTTCACTAGACGAGCTGGCGGTGCTCCAGGCGCGTATCAAGGGTATGGAAGACAATAACATCAAACTTGTCAACATAGTCCAAGTGATGTTAGTTCGCCGGACTCTCCGTTGTCAACACAGGCTTGCAATTTATGGGAATTCGACCCGGCCAAGCACCAGACCCTACTAGCGTTCTTCGACTCATCGCACGAAGACAACTGGAAGGTGCTCTTTAAGTCCGGCAAATCATGGCCGGATTCAGCCGAGGACCGCGGGTACCAATTGTCCCGACCCGCGAGTTCGGTAAGTCTTCGTGTGTTGGCAAGTCATATGCTTTATCTGCATAATCCAAGGGAAAACGCTTAATGTATTTTCCAACAACTCTCCTAGGGTTGGACAAAGAAGGCAGGGCGAATCCACTGCCCGGCCCCGCTGATACGTCTCCAACGTATCTATAATTTTTGATTGTTGCATGCTATTATATTACCCATTTTGGATGTTTATGGGCTTTACTTTACACTTTTATATCATTTTTGGGACTAACCTACTAACCGGAGGCCCAACCCGAATTGTTGTTTTTTTTGCCTATTTCAGTGTTTCGAAGAAAAGGAATATCAAACGGAATCCAAACGAAATAAAACCTTCGGGATCGAACTTTCTGGAACAAACGTGATCCAGAGGACTTGGAGTGGAAGTCAAGAAACAAGCGAGGCGGCCACGAGGGTGCCCGGCGTGCCCCCACCCTTGTGGGCCCCTCGAGCGTCCACCGACCTACTTCTTCCTCCTATATAGACCAATGTACCCCGAAAACATCAGAAGAGACCACGAAAAACTATTTCCACCACCGTAACCTTCTGTATCCGCGGGATCCCATCTTGGAGCCTTCGCCGACGCTCCGCCGGAGGGGAATCGATCATGGAGGGCCTCTACATCATCTCCAAGGCCCTTCCGATGAGTTGTGAGTAGTTTACCACAGACGTTCGGGTCCATAGTTATTAGCTAGATGGCTTCTTCTCTCTCTTTGAATCTCAATACAAAGTTCTCCTCGATCTTCTTGGAGATCTATTCGATGTAACTCTTTTTGTGGTGTGTTTGTCGAGATCTAATGAATTGTGGGTTTATGATCAAGTTTATCTATGAGAAATATTTGAATCTCCTCTGAATTCTTTTATGTGTGATTAAGTTATCTTTGCAAGTCTCTTCGAATTATCAGTTTGGTTTGGCCTACTAGATTGATCTTTCTTGCAATGGAAGAAGTGCTTAGCTTTGGGTTCAATCTTGCGGTGTCCTTTCCCAGTGATAGCACGAGCAGCAAGGCACGTATTGTATTGTTGCCATCAAGGATAAAAAGAGGGGGTTTATATCATATTGCATGAGTGTGACGCCCCCGATTCAATCGTACACTAATCATACACACAAACATGTACGATCAAGATCAGGGACTCACGGGAAGATATCACAACACAACTCTAAAAATAAAATAAGTCATACAAGCATCATAATACAAGCCAGGGGCCTCGAGGGCTCGAATACAAGTACTCGATCATAGACGAGTCAGCGGAAGCAACAATATCTGAGTACAGACATAAGTTAAACAAGTTTGCCTTAAGAAGGCTAGCACAAACTGGGATACAGATCGGAAGAGGCACATGCCTCCTGCCTGGGATCCTCCTAACTACTCTTGGTCGTCGTCAGTGGGCTGCACGTAGTAGTAGGCACCTCCGGTGTAGTAGGGGTCGTCGTCGACGGTGGCGTCTGGCTCCTGGACTCCAGCATCTGGTTGCGACAACCAGAAAGAAAGGAAAGGGGGAAAAGGGGGGGGGGAAAGCAATCGTGAGTACTCATCCAAAGTACTCGCAAGCAAGGAACTACACTACATATGCATGGGTATATGTGTAAGGAGGCCATATCGGTGGACTGAACTGCAGAATGCCAGAATAAGAGGGGGATAGCTAGTCCTATCGAAGACTACGCTTCTGGCAGCCTCCGTCTCGCAGCATGTAGAAGAGAGTAGATTGAAGTCCTCCAAGTAGCATCTCCAAGTAGCATCTCCAAGTAGCATCACATAGCATAATCCTACCCGGCGATTCTCCCCTCGTCGCCCTGTGGAAAAGCGATCACCGGATTGTCTGTGGAACTTGGAAGGGTGTGTTTTATTAAGTATCCGGTTCTAGTTGTCATAAGGTCAAGGTACAACTCCAAGTCGTCCTGTTACCGAAGATCACGGCTGTTCGAATAGATTAACTTCCCTGCAGGGGTGCACCACATAACCCAACACGCTCGATCTCATTTGGCCGGACACATTTTCCTGGGTCATGCCCGGCCTCGGAAGATCAACACGTCGCAGCCCCACCTAGGCACAATAGAGAGGTCAGCACGCCGGTCTAAACCTAAGCGCACAGGGGTCTGGGTCCATCGCCCTTAGCACACCTGCACGTTGCAAACGCGTCCGGAAGCAGAACTAGCCCCCTTAATACACGAGCAGGCTTACGTTCCAATCTGGCGCGCGCCGCTCAGTTGCTGACGTCACGAATGCTTCGGCTGATACCACGACGCCGGGATACCCATAACTACTCCCGCGTAGATGGTTAGTGCGTATAGACCAAATGGCCAGACTCAGATCAAATACCAAGATCTCGTTAAGCATGTTAAGTATCAGCGAACGCCGACCAGGGCCAGGCCGACCTCTCTCCTAGGCGGTCTCAACCTGCCCTGTCGCTCCGCCACAAAGTAACAGTAGGGGCCATCGGGAACCCAGGCCCACCTCTACCGGGATGGAGCCACCTGTCCTTTCAGCCCCCTCATCAGAATCACTTGCGGGTACTCATCGAGCTGACCCAACTTTAGTCACCATCTGTATAGTATGTATGTATGTATAGTATATACCCGTGATCACCTCCCGAGTGATCACGGCCCAATAGTATAGCAAGGCAGACTGACAAGAATGTAGGGCCAATGATGATAAACTAGCATCCTATACTAAGTATTTAGGATTGCAGATAAGGTATCAACAGATGTAGCAACAATGTCAGGCTATGCATCAGAATAGGATTAACGGAAAGCAGTAACATGCTACACTACTCTAATGCAAGCAGTATATAGAAGAATAGGCGATATCTGATGATCAAGGGGGGGGCTTGCCTGGTTGCTCTGGCAAGAAGGAGGGGTCGTCAACTCCGTAGTCGAACTGGACAGCTGCAGCGTCGGTCTCGTAGTCTACCGGAGAGAAGAGGGGGAAGAAATAATGAATACAGAGCAAACAAAGCATCACAAAATATAACAAGGCAATACGCGGTGCCAGGGGTGATCTAACGCAGGGACATGTGATACTTGTGAAGGGGGGGAACATCCGGGAAAGTATCCCCGGTGTTTCGCGTTTTCGGACAGGGGAACCGAAGGGGAAAGTTGTGTGTTCGCTATGCTAGGGATGGGTGGCGGACGAATGGGCCATGTATCCAAATTCGTCTCGTCGTTCTGAGCAACTTTCATGTACAAAGTTTTTTCATCGGAGTTATGATTAATTTTCTATGATTTTCCAATGTTTTAAGTATTTTCTGAAATTTCTGGATTTATTATATTTAGTTTAATCCGAATTGACCAAGTCAATTTGACTAGTCAAAAGGGCATGTGTGGCCCTCATGTCATAGACTATTTTCCTAAACAAATAAATAAACCTAACTTATCTAAATGAGGGCCCACATGTCATCTACTACTAAAGTAACTTAGCACTAATAAAACTAGCTAAGGGGCAAAAATAATCCTAAAACTAATCCATCTAATTAAATTAGACCTAAACTAATTTTGGGGCAGCCCCACACACATGGCACATCGGCCACACACACACGCACAGACACAGTGCACGTAGCTAGGAGTTACTTTTGTTTCCTTTTAACAAAACAAGGCATTTTGCGATTTTGATAGGATTTAATCCAAGCATCGAAAGGATTTGGTCCAGTGGAATAAAATGGAGTTTGTCAAGTATACTCTCTGCCCAAATTATTTTTATCCACATAAGAACTAGTTTTGTGGATGATTATTGGCTGTCGAAGGGGCTACTCAATGTGAGTTTGCCGAAGCTAGCTGCAGCTACAGTAACTGAATGTTACTGTAGCTAGCAGTCAGTAGGAGCAGCAGTAAAAAGTAGATAGCAGCAGCGCTAGTAGCAGCTTCAGTAAGCAGAAGCAGCAGCGGCAGTAGCGCAACACCGAGGGGCGCGGGCGGGGCGATGCAGCTTCAGCAGCAGGAGCAGGCCACGGTAGCGGGCGGCTACGGGCGTGTGGGCGACTAAGGTGGCCGCGGCTAAGCGCAGGCACGCACACATGTGTGCACAGCCGAGGCAAGGCCAGGAGGGCACGGGGTGAAGGGGAAAGGGCCATGGCAAGCGACATGGGAGCACAGGCTCCGGCCATGGCAGCCACGAACGAGCACGGGGACGGCCGCATATGAATGAATCGAAGTGAAAAACGGGGGGAATCGGGGGAGGGCCTCACAGTGGGGTGCTTGGCATGCTCGTTGTAGTCGGAGAGGACCGGAGGCGAGCGGATCGACGACAGCGTTGCAGCGGCCGAAGGTAGAAGAAGATGAGGATGGCGAGCTTTCAGTGCAGGCGTCGTTGGAGGAGCTTCCCGGCTCCGTTCCACGGCGAAGGAGAGCGAGGGCGAGGCGGCCGGAGTCTCTAGACACAAAGAGGCGGCGAAGGGTGACCGACGGCCACGCCGGCCGTGATGACGGAGAGACGACGGTAGCGGTCAGATGCGGGGCGGATCTGGGGATTGTGAGAGAGGGGATTAGGGTTTCTGGGGTGTGGGGTGGCCTATAGGCCAGGGGGCGGCCGGCTGGGCCATGGCCCAGTTGGGCCAAGGGGTCCAGTGGGGGGGAGGGGTTCTCTTTTGTTTTAGTTTAGTTTTCTGTTAGTTTGTTTTCTATTTTATTTCTTTTCTTCTTTTCTGTTTTATTAAATTTCGGTGTTTATGAAAAACCCAAGTTGCACCTAAAATATTTTTAATACTTATGCCACTACCGCAATTAACTTGGCACCTAATATAAAATCATTTGTAATTGTTTATTATTTTATAATTATTTAACTAATTGTTTTTCCTACTATTTTATTCATTTTGAGTATTTACATACTTTATACAAGTGTGGTTTCTTTACCATAATTACCTACGCATTATTTGGCACAACCAGAACATTTTAGTTTTATTATTTGAAAACTTTTGTTGTTTGCCTATATTTTAAATTTGAATTTGAATCGTTTTGAACTAACACGAGTTTACCAACAGTAACCTAGGTGACGTGGCATCATTAGCGCAGGGTTACTGTAGCTTGATTACCCGGGCGTCACAATTCTCCTCCACTACAAGAAATCTCGTCTCGAGATTTAAGCGGTGGAGTAGGGGGGAAGGTGCCGGTAGCGAAAAACCTAACGAGTCTTCTCGGTCTTGGCTGCCCTTTCGAAGAGGTTGATCCCTTTCGTTGATGTCTTCATTTCTCTGCTTCAAGTCACCATGATCAAGTCGTCATCCTTTCTTCAGGATCTCCAGCGTCCTACGAACGCGGCCAGGGGGAATTACTCCGAAAGAACGCATCTCCATAAAGTTAGGTATCAGACAGTGAACTCAATGGGAAATACACGAGGTACCCCACGAGTTGTATTTCAGTGAATCCGTTGAGTGCAATATATGATGGTACCAAAGTTTCAAATGGGTAGGCAATCATTCGATGCCTAGACAGAAGCTGGAATGGGGGCTTGAACAACGAGAATAACATGGTGTTTGATTCCAGGATGAATAATGGTATAGAATTTAGCTCTCAATCACATACGAAGCCAGGTGCAAAGGATACATTCGAATCCGGGATGTAAAGAAGAGTCAGGTTTCGATCCAGTGGACCTGTGGTTTATGGGCCCACCATATGGGTTGAAAGTAGGAAGGGTGGTGACATCTTACACAGCCGCGACAGGGAGGCATGTCAGTGAATAGCTTGTCAGCTATGCCGGCAACAATGTCGGTACCAAGGACGGGGAACGAAGAGAGCCATTTTCCTACTTGTTGAACGAGGGAAAACAACTGGCAAAGTTCTCGGCCATTGGTGGTTGCCGGAATGTCATCAATCAAAAGTATCAGGGTCTTTCTGATAGAATTGTACACTGAGGTGTTTACAAAAGCAGGAGAATATTACTGCTTAGATCATACAGATCACAAGAAAGGTTAAACAAAACAATGGAAAGGAAAATGTGTTAAAACACATATTTCAGGGGTATTTCCTTCCCAAGGACAAACAGAGTATGATATTCGTGGCAGGATATAATGTAGAAAACACTTTAGGTAAGGGGAGAGAAATTTCATGACATTACCCATACAAAGGTGTTTGGATAATTGATAAGGAAAATTTAGCATTGTGCTTCAAATGTTCTGGTTGAAAATCGGATTACCACAGACATGCTTTAGGATAGCATTGACATGGTCTTCAAGCAAAAGTTCAGACTCTGGATACACGAAGGATTCACCAGGAACAACTTATAGAATAAGTCTTACCATTTCCTCATGGAAGAATAGATAACCTTGCTAAAAAGGAACAACTATAACAATAGGTCCTCCGGTCAGGGGTGCTAGGCATGACATCACCTTATCGGGTCTTATGAAGACTAGCGTTATAACTCTTGTAAATATGTTCCAACCATCATATCTGATGAAGATTCAGATATGATTGGGGTCAGGATACCTCAGGCTCAGGATGCCTGAGAAGAATGGTGCAACACAAATTGACGGGATGTCACTGTAATATTCTCGGAAAATGAACTATGAAGTGATTTCCGTTAACAAGTGTTCATCATTAACCCAAGGAGAGGTCAAGGAGGTGGCTGATGAACTCAACGACAATTCATCGAGATTTCCAAAAGATGGATTTCCACAATTAAGTGAACAAGGAGATAACATTTGTCAGACCAAATGATATAAGGAAGTATGCTCGAGGAGAACATACACAACTAAACATTGGTTGAAAGGTGCGCCCGAAATAAGGGTTGGGTTGCACGACCAATGTCGGAATGGTGATTCAATAATCAATAGACTAAGAATGAACGGCCGACCATTAACTTCAAAGCAATAGGGTTGCTAGAAGTGCAGGATCCAAACAGCACCGTTCACTTGTTGGTACCCCGGTTGGAACCAACACGAGGACCACGAAAGAATGGTGATGGTGAGAAGTATCACTACGCCAAGAACTCTTAAGGGTGGTGAATTTCTCACAACATTGAGGATATAAGAGATGTTAATGTTCCAAGGTAAAGAAGAACAATTACTGGATAGCAAGGAACTCAAGGTATAACACCAAACACGAACAAGCTTGTGTTGGTGGGAAGGCAATAAAGGTCGATGATAACGCAGATCATCGAGGGCAAGGATGGTATTTCTCATCATGAACTCATTTGATATCCTGGAAGAGCTCATAAGATTGATGATGATCATGACACACTTTGTCGAGAGATTTCAAGATGTAATCGATCGGCGATGACATCAAGTCAAATGAATGGTGAAGCGAAAGGTTATTGGAACCAAGGGTACGACACAAACTCGAAACCAAGCTTATTGTCCAAGGAGAAATGATATGATGAGGAAGATCAACGTAAGCTTAGCTCATCGTCAAATAATTGTGCTACGGGAAGAAGGACCGAGTAGCACAGCTAAAATTTAACAGGGTAATGATATAGCCGATCAGGCTAGGAATGACTTGAAGGGTTATTAAACTCATAATCAACGGAGATTACTTTATTGAATCGGAGTGCAAAATTGATTCACTTATCAATGTCCTTGAGTGTCTAACAACCCAGAACCCGGGGAAAATTGGAATCAGTGAGGAATAATACTTGAAGAACTCATAATAAGTTATGCAGTTTCATGATATTCTTGAGATACCAGAGCTTAATACTCAACGGTAGAGCGAAGTAAAGGTTGGACAGGTGCAATGATCTGCAGAAGACAAGTACTTCAACTTGTCCAAGAAATGGTATTTTAAAAGGAGAACATGGCCGGAACCATGATTGCAAAAGGCCAGATCCCAGATATAAGTTGAACTTATACCAAGGAGGGTTTAAGAGGAGCATCCATGATAAGATTCGCATCGTGTCCATGGGCATGAACACAAAGTTCAAGGTCGACTCCCACTTCTCCAATGCATGACCATTCATTCACTTCTCTTTTAAAATGAGTTGAGTGTGAAACCTACCTAGTAAGTTACAAGAGGAGTATGACCCGTGAAAGATTTCGGGTTCACACAGATTAAGGAAGGCATATGTTCAACCCCTCGGGGCATCATGGAAACATATACCACAAGCTTCGATAGTAAATATCACCAGCTCTAAAGTAGAGCATGGTTGGCCAAATCAGAGAATAGGATTTACCAACGACAATATGTATCAGGGAAAGAACTTCCAAAGTGATTGAATATGAGGGACGTTGTCGGATAAAATCCAACAAAGGATCCGATGGTTCTCAAGGGATCTGATGTAAGCATCGGTACTCAAACAGAAGAGGAAGGAATGCAAATGCAACAGGTTATGGAATCATCTGAATAATTCAAAGCTTAAATGCAAAGGAATTATGATTTCCAAAACAAAGGATCGGAAGCAGACGTTCTGATCAAGGATGGATCAATTGAATATACTAGAGGCACAATCGACGACAGATAGTTTGGTCGAGAACTAGCTCATGTTCAAAATGACGTCTGAGCCGGAAAGATAATCCTAGGACTCAACTGATGATTGTGAACATTCACAATGTATTGAATCAACGGACTCAAAATGATGGTGACAAAGGATGCCAATATGATTACTATACTTATGGGATTAATCATAATGAAAGCAAACAAGAAATTCCAGAGCAATAGGTTGCTGAGGATTTTCGGAATATCGGATGGTATTTCGAAGACTTTTGTGTAACACATGAACAACTGGGGGATGAGCGGATACTCGATAAGTGCGAGAATTAACCGTAGGGGTATTCAGGTGACAAAGAACAGCAAGGCAGTAAGCTCAAAGGATTATCGAAACAACGACGAGTTTTTCAGGGTATCTTGTAATAACAAGACCAACTGGGGATGAATGTAAGAATAACAACCGCAAGTAGTTATCCATAAGGGTTTGCGGTGGAAGGTGAATTGCAAACGCGATGAACACAAGTTCTCGGGTTAACATCGAAGAGTATCTTCAGGGTCTTCTGGTGCAGCAGACGATCATTAGTAATAAGGGGCTCTCCGAGTGAAAGTGATAACGAGATCCTAATGTTAGATTTAGTAAACTTCATTTAACCCGAATAGAGGAGAGATCAGAGTCCCAGAGTAAAGGTCAAGGAGTAAAAGATCCTAATACCACCCAATGGCGACGTGGGCCCGTAAGCCACACAGCCATGTTAGTAAAAGTTTTTCAACGACTAGACTCAACTTCGGCCAAGGAGTTGGAAAGGGGGATTCCTACAGGCAGTCGGCTCTGATACCAACTTGTGACGCCCCCGATTCAATCGTACACTAATCATACACGCAAATGTGTACGATCAAGATCAGGGACTCACGGGAAGATATCACAACACAACTCTAAAAAAAAAATAAGTCATACAAGCATCATAATACAAGCCAGGGGCCTCGAGGGCTCGAATACAAGTGCTCGATCATAGACGAGTCAGCAGAAGCAACAATATCTGAGTACAGACATAAGTTAAACAAGTTTGCCTTAAGAAGGCTAGCACAAACTGGGATACAGATCGGAAGAGGCACAGGCCTCCTGCCTGGGATCCTCCTAACTACTCTTGGTCGTTGTCAGTGGGCTGCACGTAGTAGTAGGCACCTCCGGTGTAGTAGGGGTCATCGTCGATGGTGGCGTCTGGCTTCTGGACTCCAGCATCTGGTTGCGACAACCAGAAAGAAAGGAAAGGGGGAAAAAGGGGGGAGAAAGCAACCGTGAGTACTCATCCAAAGTACTCGCAAGCAAGGAACTACACTACATATGCATGGGTATATGTGTAAGGAGGCCATATCGGTGGACTGAACTGCAGAATGCCAGAATAAGAGGGGGATAGCTAGTCCTATCGAAGACTACGCTTCTGGCAGCCTCCGTCTCGCAGCATGTAGAAGAGAGTAGATTGAAGTCCTCCAAGTAGCATCTCCAAGTAGCATCTCCAAGTAGCATCACATAGCATAATCCTACCCGGCGATTCTCCCCTCGTCGCCCTGTGGAAAAGCGATCACCGGGTTGTTTGTGGAACTTGGAAGGGTGTGTTTTATTAAGTATCCGGTTCTAGTTGTCATAAAGTCAAGGTACAACTCCAAGTCGTCATGTTACCGAAGATCACGGCTATTCGAATAGATTAACTTCCCTGCAGGGGTGCACCACATAACCCAACACGCTCGATCCCATTTGGCCGGACACACTTTCCTGGGTCATGCCCGGCCTCGGAAGATCAACACGTTGCAGCCCCACCTAGGCACAACAGAAAGGTCAGCACGCCGGTCTAAACCTAAGAGCACAGGGGTCTGGGCCCATCGCCCTTAGCACACCTGCACGTTGCGAACGCGGCCGGAAGTAGAACTAGCCCCCTTAATACAAGAGCAGGCTTACGTTCCAATCTGGCGCGCGCCGCTCAGTTGCTGACGTCATGAAGGCTTCGGCTGATACCACGACGCCGGGATACCCATAACTACTCCCGTGTAGATGGTTAGTGCGTATAGACCAAATGGCCAGACTCAGATCAAATACCAAGATCTCGTTAAGCGTGTTAAGTATCCGCGAACGCCGACCAGGGCCAGGCCCACCTCTCTCCTAGGCGGTCTCAACCTGCCCTGTCGCTCCGCCACAAAGTAACAGTCGGGGCCGTCGGTAACCCAGGCCCACATCTACTGGGATGGAGCCACCTGTCCTTTCAGCCCCCTCATCAGAATCACTTGTGGGTACTCATCGAGCTGACCCAACTTTAGTCACCATCTGTATAGTATGTATGTATGTATAGTATATACCCGTGATCACCTCCCGAGTGATCACGGCCCAATAATATAGCAAGGCAGACTGACAAGAATGTAGGGCCAATGATGATAAAATAGCATCCTATACTAAGTATTTAGGATTGCAGGTAAGGTATCAATAGATGTAGCAACAATGTTAGGCTATGCATCAGAATAGGATTAACGGAAAGCAGTAACATGCTACACTACTCTAATGCTAGCAGTATAGAGAAGAGTAGGCGATATCTGTTGATCAAGTGGGGGGCTTGCCTGGTTGCTCTGGCAAGAAGGAGGGGTCGTCAACTCCGTAGTCGAACTGGGCAGCAGCAGCATCGGTCTCGTAGTCTACCGGAGAGAAGAGGGGGAAGAAATAATGAATACAGAGCAAACAAAGCATCACAAAATATAACAAGGCAATACGCGGTGCCAGGGGTGATCTAACGCAGGGACATGTGATACTTGTGAAGGGGGGAACATCCGGGAAAGTATCCCCGATGTTTCGCGTTTTCGAACAGGGGAACCGAAGGGGAAAGTTGCGTGTTCGCTATGCTAGGGATGGGTGGCGGACGAACGGGCCGCATCCGGATTCGTCTCGTCATTCTGAGCAACTTTCATGTACAAAGTTTTTTCATCGGAGTTATGATTAATTTTCTATGATTTTCCAATGTTTTAAGTATTTTCTGAAATTTCTGGATTTATTATATTTAGTTTAATCCGAATTGACCAAGTCAATTTGACTAGTCAAAAGGGCATGTGTGGCCCTCATGCAATAGACTATTTTCCTAAACAAATAAATAAACCTAACTTATCTAAATGGGGCCCACATGTCATCTACTACTAAAGTAACTTAGCACTAATAAAACTAGCTAAGGGGCAAAAATAATCCTAAAACTAATCCATCTAATTAAATTAGACCTAAACTAATTTTAGGGCAGCCCCACACACATGGCACATCGGCCACACACACACGCACAAACACAGTGCACGTAGCTAGGAGTTACTTTTGTTTCCTTTTAACAAAACAAGGCATTTTGCGATTTTGATAGGATTTAATCCAGGCATCGAAAGGATTTGTCCAGTGGAATAAAATGGAGTTTGTCAAGTATACTCTCTGCCCAAATTATTTTTATCCACATAAGAACTTGTTTTGTGGATGATTATTGGCTGTCAAAGGGGCTACTCAATGTGAGTTTGCCGAAGCTAGCTGCAGCTACAGTAACTGAATGTTACTGTAGCTAGTAGTCAGTAGGAGCGACAGTAAAAGGTAGATAGCAGCAGCGCTAGTAGCAGCTTCAGTAAGCAGAAGCAGCAGCGGCAGTAGCGGAACACCGAGGGGCGCGGGCGGGGCGATGCAGCTTCAGCAGCAGGAGCGGGCCACGGTACCGGGCGGCTACGGGCGTGTGGGCGACTAAGGTGGCCGCGGCTAAGCGCAGGCACGCACACGTGTGTGCACAGCCGAGGCGAGGCCAGGAGGGCGCGGGGTGAAGGGGAAAGGGCCATGGCAAGCGACATGGGAGCACAGGCTCCGTCCATGGCAGCCACGAACGAGCACGGGGACGGCCGCATATGAATGGATCAAAGTGAAAAACGGGGGGAATCGGGGGAGGGCCTCACAGCGGGGTGCTTGGCGTGCTCGTTGTAGTCGGAGAGGACCGGAGGCGAGCGGATCGACGACAGCGTTGCAGCGGCCGAAGGTAGAAGAAGATGAGGATGGCGAGCTTTCAGTGCAGGCGTCGTTGGAGGAGCTTCCCGGCTCCGTTCCACGGCGAAGGAGAGCGAGGGCGAGGCGGCAGGAGTCTCTAGACACAGAGAGGCGGCGAGGGGTGACCGACGGCCACGCCGACCGTGATGACGGAGCGACGATGGTAGCGGTCAGGTGCGGGGCGGATCTGGGGATTGTGAGAGAGGGGATTAGGGTTTCTGGGGTGTGGGGTGGCCTATAGGCCAGGGGGCGGCCGGCTGGGCCATGGCCCAGTTGGGCCAAGGGGTCCAGTGGGGGGGAGGGGTTCTCTTTTGTTTTAGTTTAGTTTTCTATTAGTTTGTTTTTCTATTTTATTTCTTTTCTTCTTTTCTGTTTTATTAAATTTCGGTGTTTATGAAAAACCCAAGTTGCACCTAAAATATTTTTAATACTTATGCCACTACCGCAATTAACTTGGCACCTAATATAAAATCATTTGTAATTGTTTATTATTTTATAATTATTTAACTAATAGTTTTTGCTACTATTTTATTCATTTTGAGTATTTACATATTTTATACAAGTGTGGTTTCTCCACCATAATTACCTACGCATTATTTGGCACAACCAGAACATTTTAGTTTTATTATTTGAAAACTTTTATTGTTTGCCTATATTTGAAATTTGAATTTGAATCGTTTTGAACTAACACGAGTTTACCAACAGTAACCTAGGTGATGTGGCATCATTAGCACAGGGTTACTGTAGCTTGATTACCTGGGCGTCACAATTCTCCTCCACTACAAGAAATCTCATCCCGAGATTTAAGCGGTGGAGTAGGGGGGGAAGGTGCCGGTAGCGAAAAACCTAACGAGTCTTCTCGGTCTTGGCTGCCCTTTCGAAGAGGTTGATCCCTTTCGTTGATGTCTTCATTTCTCTTCTTCAAGTCACCATGATCAAGTCGTCATCCTTTCTTCAGGATCTCCAGCGTCCTACGAACGCGGCCAGGGGGAATTACTCCGGAAGAACGCATCTCCACAAAGTTGGGTATCAGACGGTGAACTCAATGGGAAATACACGAGGTACCCCACGAGTTGTATTTCAATGAATCCGTTGAGTGCAATATATGATGGTACCAAAGTTTCAAATGGGTAAGCAATCATTCGATGCCTAGACAGAAGGTGGAATGGGGGCTTGAACAACGAGAATAACATGGTGTTTGATTCCAGGATGAATAATGGTATAGAATTTAGCTCGTCAATCACATACGAAGCCAGGTGCAAAGGATACATTCGAATCCGGGTTGTAAAGAAGAGTCAGGTTTCGATCCAGTGGACCTATGGTTTATGGGCCCACCATATGGGTTGAAAGTAGGAAGGGTGGTGACATCTTACGTAGCCGCGACAGGGAGGCATGTCAGTGAATAGCTTGTGAGCTATGCCGGCAACAATGTCGGTACCAAGGACGGGGAACGAAGAGAGCCATTTTCCTACTTGTTGAACGAGGGAAAACAATTGGCAAAGTTCTCGACCATTGGTGGTTGCCGGAATGTCATCAATCAAAAGTATCAGGGTCTTTCTGACAGAATTGTACACTGAGGTGTTTACAAAAGCAGGAGAATATTACTGCTTAGATCATACAGATCACAAGAAAGGTTAAACAAAACAATGGAAAGGAAAATGTGTTAAAACACATATTTCAAGGGTATTTCCTTCCCAAGGACAAACAGAGTATGATATTCGTGGCAGGATATAATGTAGAAAACACTTTAGGTAAGGGGAGAGAAATTTCATGACATTACCCATACAAAGGTGTTTGGATAATTGATAAGGAAAATTTAGCATTGTGCTTCAAATGTTCTGGTTGAAAATCGGATTACCACAGACATGCTTTAGGATAGCATTGACATGGTCTTCAAGCAAAAGTTCAGACTCTGGATACACGAAGGATTCATCAGGAACAACTTATAGAATAAGTCTTACCATTTCCTCATGGAAGAATAGATAACCTTGCTAAAAAGGAACAACTATAACAATAGGTCCTCCGGTCAGGGGTGCTAGGCATGACATCACCTTACCGGGTCTTATGAAGACTAGCGTTATAACTCTTGTAAATATGTTCCAACCATCATATCTGATGGAGATTCAGATATGATTGGGGTCAGGATACCTCAGGCTCAGGATGCCTGAGAAGAATGGTGCAACACAAATTGACGGGATGTCACTGTAATATTCTCGGAAAATGAACTATGAAGTGATTTCCGTTAACAAGTGTTCATCATTAACCCAAGGAGAGGTCAAGGAGGTGGCTGATGAACTCAACGACAATTCATCGAGATTTCCAAAAGATGGATTTCCACAGTTAAGTGAACAAGGAGATAACATTTGTCAAACCAAATGATATAAGGAAGTATGCTCGAGGAGAACATACACAACTAAACATTGGTTGAAAGGTGCGCCCAAAATAAGGGTTGGGTTGCACGACCAATGTCGGAATGGTGATTCAATAATCAATAGACTAAGAATGAACGGCCGACCATTAACTTCAAAGCAATAGGGTTGCTAGAAGTGCAGGATCCAAACAGCACCGTTCACTTGTTGGTACCCCGGTTGAAACCAACACGAGGACTACGAAAGAATGGTGATGGTGAGAAGTATCACTACACCAAGAACTCTTAAGGGTGGTGAATTTCTCACAACATTGAGGATATAAGAGATGTTAATGTTCCAAGGTAAAGAAGAACAGTTACTGGATAGCAAGGAACTCAAGGTATAACGCCAAACACGAACAAGCTTGTGTTGGTGGGAAGGCAATAAAGGTCGATGATAACGCAGATCATCGAGGGCAAGGATGGTATTTCTCATCATGAACTCATTTGATATCCTGGAAGAGCTCATAAGATTGATGATGATCATGACACACTTTGTCGAGAGATTTCAAGATGTAATCGATCGGCGATGACATCAAGTCAAATGAATGGTGAAGCGAAAGGTTATTGGAACCAAGGGTACGACACAAACTCGAAACCAAGCTTATTGTCCAAGGAGAAATGATATGATGAGGAAGATAAACGTAAGCTTAGCTCATCGTCAAATAATTGTGCTACGGGAAGAAGGACCGGGTAGCATAGCTAAAATTTAACAGGGTAATGATATAGCCGATCAGGCTAGGAATGACTTGAAGGGTTATTAAACTCATAATCAACGGAGATTACTTTATTGAATCGGAGTGCGAAATTGATTCACTTATCAATGTCCTTGAGTGTCTAACAACCCAGAACCCGGGGAAAATTGGAATGAGTGAGGAATAATACTTGAAGAACTCATAATAAGTTATGCAGTTCCATGATATTCTTGAGATACCAGAGCTTAATACTCAACGGTAGAGCGAAGTAAAGGTTGGACAGGTGCAATGATCTACAGAAGACAAGTACTTCAACTTGTCCAAGAAATGGTATTTTAAAAGGAGAACATGGCCGGAACCACGATTGCAAAAGGCCAGATCCCAGATATAAGTTGAACTTATACCAAGGAGGGTTTAAGAGGAGCATCCATGATAAGATTTGCATCGTGTCCATGGGCATGAACACAAAGTTCAAGGTCGACTCCCACTTCTCCAATGCATGACCATTCATTCACTTCTCTTTTAAAATGAGTTGAGTGTGAAACCTACCTAGTGAGTTACAAGAGGAGTATGACCCGTGAAAGATTTCGGGTTCACACAGATTAAGGAAGGCATATGTTCAACCCCTCGGGGCATCGTGGAAACATATACCACAAGCTTCGATAGTAAATATCACCAGCTCGAAAGTAGAGCATGGTTGGCCAAATCAGAGAATAGGATTTACCAACGACAATATGTATCAGGGAAAGAACTTCCAAAGTGATTGAATATGAGGGACGTTGTCGGATAAAATCCAACAAAGGATCTGATGGTTCTCAAGGGATCTGATGTAAGCGTCGGTACTCAAATAGAAGAGGAAGGAATGCAAATGCAACAGGTTATGGAATCATCTGAATAATTCAAAGCTTAAATGCAAAGGAATTATGATTTCCAAAACAAAGGATCAGAAGCAGACGTTCTGATCAAGGATGGATCAATTGAATATACCAGAGGCACAATTGACGACAGATAGTTTGGTCGAGAACCAGCTCATGTTCAAAATGACGTCTGAGCCGGAAAGATAATCCTAGGACTCAACTGATGATTGTGAACATTCACAACGTATTGAATCAACGGACTCAAAATGATGGTGACAAAGGATGCCAATATGATTACTATACTTATGGGATTAATCATAATGAAAGCAAACAAGAAATTCCAGAGCAATAGGTTGCTGAGGATTTTCGGAATATCGGATGGTATTATGAAGACTTTTGTGTAACACATGAACAACTGGGGGATGAGCGGATACTCGATAAGTGCGAGAATTAACCGTAGGGGTATTCAGGTGACAAAGAACAGCAAGGCAGTAAGCTCAAAGGATTATCGGAACAACGACGAGTTTTTCAGGGTATCTTGTAATAACAAGACCAACTGGGGATGAATGTAAGAATAACAACCGCAAGTAGTTATCCATAAGGGTTTGCGGTGGAAGGTGAATTGCAAACGCGATGAACACAAGTTCTCAACAGCGGAGAGTATCTTCAGGGTCTTCTGGTGCAGCAGACGATCATTAGTAATAAGGGGCTCTCCGAGTGAAAGTGATAACGAGATCCTAATGTTAGATTTAGTAAACTTCATTTAACCCGAATAGAGGAGAGATCAGAGTCCCAGAGTAAAGGTCAAGGAGTAAAAGATCCTAATACCACCCAATGGCGACGTGGGCCCGTAAGCCACACAGCCATGTTAGTAAAAGTTTTTCAACGACTAGACTCAACTTTGGCCAAGGAGTTGGAAAGGGGGATTCCTACAGGCAGTCGGCTCTGATACCAACTTGTGACGCCCCCGATTCAATCGTACACTAATCATACACGCAAATGTGTACGATCAAGATCAGGGACTCACAGAAAGATATCACAACACGACTCTAAAAATAAAATAAGTCATACAAGCATCATAATACAAGCTAGGGGCCTCGAGGGCTCGAATACAAGTGCTCGATCATAGACGAGTCAGCGGAAGCAACAATATCTGAGTACAGACATAAGTTAAACAAGTTTGCCTTAAGAAAGCTAGCACAAACTGGGATACAGATCGGAAGAGGCACTGGCCTCCTGCCTGGGATCCTCCTAACTACTCTTGGTCGTCGTCAGCAGGCTGCACGTAGTAGTAGGCACCTCCAGTGTAGTAGGGGTCGTCGTCGACGGTGGCGTCTGGCTCCTGGACTCCAGCATCTGGTTGCGACAACCAGAAAGAAAGGAAAGGGGGAAAAAGGGGGGAGAAAGCAACCGTGAGTACTCATCCAAAGTACTCGCAAGCAAGGAACTACACTACATATGCATGGGTATATGTGTAAGGAGGCCATATCGGTGGACTGAACTGCAGAATGCCAGAATAAGAGGGGGATAGCTAGTCCTATCGAAGACTACGCTTCTGGCAGCCTCCGTCTCGCAGCATGTAGAAGAGAGTAGATTGAAGTCCTCCAAGTAGCATCTCCAAGTAGCATCTCCAAGTAGCATCACATAGCATAATCCTACCCGGCGATTCTCCCCTCGTCGCCCTGTGGAAAAGCGATCACCGGATTGTCTGTGGAACTTGGAAGGGTGTGTTTTATTAAGTATCCGGTTCTAGTTGTCATAAGGTCAAGGTACAACTCCAAGTCGTCCTGTTACCGAAGATCACGGCTGTTCGAATAGATTAACTTCCCTGCAGGGGTGCACCACATAACCCAACACGCTCGATATCATTTGGCCGGACACATTTTCCTGGGTCATGCCCGGCCTCGAAAGATCAACACGTCGCAGCCCCACCTAGGCACAATAGAGAGGTCAGCACGCCGGTCTAAACCTAAGCGCACAGGGGTCTGGGTCCATCGCCCTTAGCACACCTGCACGTTGCAAACGCGTCCGGAAGCAGAACTAGCCCCCTTAATACAAGAGCAGGCTTACGTTCCAATCTGGCGCGCGCCGCTCAGTTGCTGACGTCACGAATGCTTCGGCTGATACCACGACGTCGGGATACCCATAACTACTCCCGCGTAGATGGTTAGTGCGTATAGACCAAATGGCCAGACTCAGATCAAATACCAAGATCTCGTTAAGTGTGTTAAGTATCAGCGAACGCCGACCAGGGCCAGGCCGACCTCTCTCCTAGGCGGTCTCAACCTGCCCTGTCGCTCCGCCACAAAGTAACAGTAGGGGCCGTCGGGAACCCAGGCCCACCTCTACCGGGATGGAGCCACCTGTCCTTTCAGCCCCCTCATCAGAATCACTTGCGGGTACTCATCGAGCTGACCCAACTTTAGTCACCATCTGTATAGTATGTATGTATGTATAGTATATACCCGTGATCACCTCCCGAGTGATCACGGCCCAATAGTATAGCAAGGCAGACTGACAAGAATGTAGGGCCAATGATGATAAACTAGCATCCTATACTAAGTATTTAGGATTGCAGGTAAGGTATCAACAGATGTAGCAACAATGTCAGGCTATGCATCAGAATAGGATTAACGAAAAGCAGTAACATGCTACACTACTCTAATGCAAGCAGTATAGAGAAGAATAGGCGATATCTGGTGATCAAGGGGGGGGGGCTTGCCTGGTTGCTCTGGCAAGAAGGAGGGGTCGTCAACTCCGTAGTCGAACTGGGCAGCAGCAGCGTCGGTCTCGTAGTCTACCGGAGAGAAGAGGGGGAAGAAATAATAAATACAGAGCAAACAAAGTATCACAAAATATAACAAGGCAATACGCGGTGCCAGGTGTGATCTAATGCAGGGACAGGTGATACTTGTGAAGGGGGGGAACATCCGGGAAACTATCCCCGGTGTTTCGCGTTTTCGGACAAGGGAACCGAAGGGGGAAAGTTGCGTGTTCGCTATGCTAAGGATGGGTGTCGGACGAACGGGCCGCGTATCCGGATTCGTCTCGTCGTTCTGAGCAACTTTCATGTACAAAGGTTTTTCATCGGAGTTATGATTAATTTTCTATGATTTTCCAATGTTTTATGTATTTTCTGAAATTTCTGGATTTATTATATTTAGTTTAATCCGAATTGACCAAGTCAATTTGACTAGTCAAAAGGGCATGTGTGGCCCTCATGTCATAGACTATTTTCCTAAACAAATAAATAAACCTAACTTATCTAAATGAGGGCCCACATGTCATCTACTACTAAAGTAACTTAGCACTAATAAAACTAGCTAAGGGGCAAAAATAATCCTAAAACTAATCCATCTAATTAAATTAGACCTAAACTAATTTTGGGGAAGCCCCACACACATGGCACATCGGCCACACACACACGCACAAACACAGTGCACGTAGCTAGGAGTTACTTCTGTTTCCTTTTAACAAAACAAGGCATTTTGCGATTTTGATAGGATTTAATCCAGGCATCGAAAGGATTTGGTCCAGTGGAATAAAATGGAGTTTGTCAAGTATACTCTCTGCCCAAATTATTTTTATCCACATAAGAACTTGTTTTGTGGATGATTATTGGCTGTCAAAGGGGCTACTCAATGTGAGTTTGCCGAAGCTAGCTGCAGCTACAGTAACTGAATGCTACTGTAGCTAGCAGTCAGTAGGAGCGGCAGTAAAAGGTAGATAGCAGCAGCGCTAGTAGCAGCTTCAGTAAGTAGAAGCAGCAGCGGTAGTAGCGCAACACCGAGGGGCGCGGGCGGGGCGATGCAGCTTCAGCAGCAGGAGCGGGCCACGGTAGCGGGCGGCTACGGGCGTGTGCGCGACTAAGGTGGCCGGAGCCAAGCGCAGGCACGCACACGTGTGTGCACAGCCCAGGTGAGGCCAGGAGGGCGCGGGGTGAAGGGGAAAGGGCCATGGCAAGCGACATGGGAGCACAGGCTCCGGCCATGGCAGCCACGAACGAGCACGGGGACGGCCCCATATGAATAGATCGAAGTGAAAAACGGGGGGAATCGGGGGAGGGCCTCACAGCGGGGTGCTTGGCGTGCTCGTTGTAGTCGGAGAGGACCGGAGGCGAGCGGATCGACGACAGCGTTGCAGCGGCCGAAGGTAGAAGAAGATGAGGATGGCGAGCTTTCAGTGCAGGCGTCGTTGGAGGAGCTTCCCGGCTCCGTTCCGCGGCGAAGGAAAGCGAGGGCGAGGCGGCCGGAGTCTCTCGACACAGAGAGGCGGCGAGGGGTGACCGACGGCCACGCTGGCCGTGATGATGGAGCGACGACGGTAGCGGTCAGGTGCGGGGCGGATCTGGGGATTGTGAGGGAGGGGATTAGGGTTTCTGGGGTGTGGGGTGGCCTATAGGCCAGGGGGCGGCCGGCTGGGCCA
Source organism: Triticum dicoccoides (assembly GCF_002162155.2). NCBI lineage: Eukaryota > Viridiplantae > Streptophyta > Magnoliopsida > Poales > Poaceae > Triticum > Triticum dicoccoides. The sequence goes on from NC_041381.1 coordinate 191,775,104, forward strand.
TGGCCTAGTTGGGCCAAGGGGTCCAGTGGGGGGGGGGAGGGGTTCTCTTTTGTTTTAGTTTAGTTTTCTGTTAGTTTGTTTTTCTATTTTATTTCTTTTCTTCTTTTCTGTTTTATTAAATTTCGGTGTTTATGAAAACCCAAGTTGCACCTAAAATATTTTTAATACTTATGCCACTACCGCAATTAACTTGGCACCTAATATAAAATCATTTGTAATTGTTTATTATTTTATAATTATTTAACTAATTGTTTTTGCTACTATTTTATTCATTTTGAGTATTTACATATTTTATACAAGTGTGGTTTCTCCACCATAATTACCTACGCATTATTTGGCACAACCACAACATTTTAGTTTTATTATTTGAAAACTTTTGTTGTTTGCCTATATTTTAAATTTGAATTTGAATTGTTTTGAACTAACACGAGTTTACCAACAGTAACCTAGGTGACGTGGCATCATTAGCGCAGGGTTACTGTAGCTTGATTACCCGGGCGTCACAATGAGTTTATCCCTCTACATCATGTCATCTTTCTTAATGCGTTACTCTGTTCTTTATGAACTTAATACTCTAGATGCATGCTGGATAGCGGTCGATGTGTGGAGTAATAGTAGTAGATGCAGGCAGGAGTCGGTCTACTTGTCACGGACGTGATGCCTATATACATGATCATGCCTAGATAATCTCATAATTATTCACTTTTCTATCAATTACTCGACTGTAATTTGTTCACCCACCGTAATACTTATGCTATCTTGAGAGAAGCCACTAGTGAAACCTATGGCCCCCGGGTCTATCTCTTATCATATAAGCTTTCAATCTACTTTTATTTGCATCTTTACTTTTTCAATCTATATCATAAAATACCAAAAATATATTTATCTTATCATATTATCTCTATCAGATCTCACTTTCGCAAGTGCCCGTGAAGGGATTGACAACCCCTTTATTGCGTTGGTTGCGAGTTCTTGTTTGTTTGTGTAGGTGCGTGGGACTTTTGAGGAGCCTCCTACTGGATTGATACCTTGGTTCTCAAAAACTGAGGTAAATACTTACGCTACTATTGTTGCATCACCCTTTCCTCTTCAAGGAAAACCAAGGCAAGCACAAGACATAGCAAGAAGGATTTCTGGCACCATTGCCGGGGAGGTCTTCACTCAAGTCAAGACATACCAAGTACCCATCACAAACTCATCTCCCTCGCACTACATTATTTGCCATTTGCCTCTCATTTTCCTCTCCCCCACTTCACCCTTGCCGTTTTATTCGCCCTCTCTTTCCCAATCTCCTCTCTCCTTCGCTTGCCTTTTGTGTGCTTGTCGCTATGGCTAGTCCTCCTATTATCATTAATACTCCCGATCATGAAGTTCACAATTTTAAACAGAGGGAGGGAGAAAATTTAAAGGATGCTTGGCATAGAATTTGCAATGCTCAAAATAGATCTACTAGGAAGCAATCTACTTCCGCCCTTCTTCGCAATTTTTATGTAGGCATTACTCCTTGGAATAGATGTATTCTTGATGCCATTACCGGAGGGAATTTCTTGGGTAGCAACACTTTTGATGCCTATAATGCTATGTTAGATTTGTTTGGTCCACCACCTCTCTTGGTTAATGGAACTATCTTAACTTTGGAACATGTGCTGCAAAGGCTTGAAATTATTGAAAATAAAGTTGCTACTGTTGAGTTAATTGAAAATTTGGATAAAAAGATCCACAATCAAATCACCCAATTTGGATCTAAGGTTGGAGCTACTCTGAAAAGTTTTAAGGATAAAGAACCTATAATTAAGGAAAGATTAGATCAAAATTCTTCAAGAATCGGTAAACTTGAGGATATCATTACCAACTTAGGGGCTGCCTTTTCATCTGTGAAAAATACTTCCACTCCGCCTACTAAAATTGCCAAATTAATGTATGTTCCTAAATGTCGGGGAAACTGATCCTCGAACACCTATGGGACCGGCGGACCGAGCCCCTTTCGGTTCGGTGGGGGGCGGAGGTCGCACGAAGAGCAGATCGAGGCGAAGCACACGAGCAGTTTACCCAGCTTCGGAGCTCTCCGGAGAGATAACACTCCTACTGCTGCTTGTCTGATTGTATTGTGTTCTTGCTCGGGAGCGCTGAGTGTTACAGTACACGTGAGCAGCTAACGAGACCGAGCGTGAGTGTTCTCTAGCTTCGAACTGAGCCGAACCCCCTTTACGTTGCGCATGGGCCTCCTTTTATATGCTCAAGGGGTCACCGATAGGTGGCAACGTAAACAAGGGTAAAAATGTAAAAAGGGAGGTGGTTGGTACAGCTACCTGTATAGTGTATCCTACCTAACCCTGACGGCAGGGGACAAAGGCATTAAATGCCCGTCTGCGTCGCCCAAACAGTGTAAAAAGGGACCGTCAGGGGCGCCATCGCTTGCCACGACGGCAATCTTGTCAGCATCGCATGCCACCGCGCACCGCTGGCTGCATAGCCTTCCGCCACGCGCGCCTGGAAAGGCCCCAGGGCGACACGTTGGTGGATGTGCTGGAGCGTGGGTACAGGGTGGCCACTTGCCGCGGCAAGCGCCTTGTCGCGGTCGTTGTCTTGTCGCGTCCGGAAGCTTGTCGCTCATCGGGCCTTGCCGGGACGCGTGGCGCATCGCGACAAGTTCCTTGATATGCCTTGGTTGGCCTTCTCGGCAAGCTCCTCTTGCCGGGGCCTTGTCTCCTTGGCTTGAATACTTTGTTCTTGAATGGCTCCAGAGGAACCACGGAGGACCTTGGTGGTCACCCGACAAGCCTTGCCGCGGGGCGCTGCAACTGCCCGTGCACAAGTTCGGGATACTAGGGTACCCCTACTCTAGTACACCGACAGGAGCCCCCGCGCCTGGGCCACACACGGTGCCGAGCGCTGTTGGGCCAGGCCCAAAACAGGGCACGGGCACACGCGGCCTGGATTACGCCGTAACTTACTCCGTATCCACCGCGCCCTCCCCTAACGGCACGCGTTGAATGCGGCGTCGTGGGAGAGATCGTGGGCGGTTTCTTTATTCGGAAGGGCGAAACGTCCGCCCCCTCCCTCTTTATAAGCAGGGGAAACAGGGGCAGTTTGCCCACTCCGCTAGTTGCTACTCCAGTTTCGGAAACCTCCACCGCTCCCTTCCTTCTTCTCAAAGCCGAAAGAGAGCAGCGCTCCGCCCCCCATTGCCACCAGCATCACCAACGCCGCCGATCTCCCCTACCACCTCCGCCATGGCTCCAAAAGCCGACAAGAGGAAGGGCGTGAAGTCGGCCGAGGCGCAGCGGCTCGCGGCGCTGCGGAAGGAGCGGGCCATCTTCCCCCCTCAGCTTGACGCAAAGGAGCTGAGGGAGTACTACTACCTCTTCTGGTCGACGGAGACGCGAGCGCATCCGTGCACGAGGGTACTCCCGGCCACTGCTTCGAGACTGGCTCCGACCGGGTATCCCTTCTTCGCGCTGTTCTTCTACTGCGGGCTCTGCCCGCCCTTTTCTGAATTCTTTTGCGACATTATGAACACCTACGGGTTCCGCCTCCTTGACTTCACCCCCAACACCGTTCTGACCATGGCAGTTTTCGCACATCTGTGTGAAAACTTTGTCGGAGTCCACCCAAATGTAGCCCTCTTCCGCCATTTCTTTATGCCCCGGGTTGAGAGAGGAGAGCCCCTTGCCAGCGGGATTGCTTGGATCTCGAGAGTCGGCAAGAAGGAAGCATATCTGGAGGGTGAGCTTCGCAGCAAGTGGGAGGAGTGGAGAGCAGAGTGGTGCTGGATCGTCGAGGAGAATCCGCAGCCGTTTACTGCCCTGCGACAAGCCCCAATAGCGCGCGGCAATGATTGGAGTAATGTGGCCCCGGAAGACGGCAGGCTTAAAATTGCCATCACCCGGATCCTTCGCCTTAGGCTTGCCGGGCTCACCGTAGGCGTTGTCGGCGCAGATTTTCTTCGCCGCCGCATCGCCCCCCTGCAGGAGAGGGGGAGACCCGCCTGGGAGTTCAAGAACTCGGCGGATATCATGAGGCTGCGCCCGGGCCTCAACTTCAATTTCACCATCCTGGAGCTGGATGCGATGCTCCTGGAGGTGTTCAAACGCGATCCTCAGCACCCCTTCACGTTGCCGAGGAGAATTGTTCCGTTGTGCAACAATTCTTCGCTCGACCGGATCCGCGCAATGATGCCGTTGTGTGATTCGCACGGAATCGCTCCAACTTGGCAAGAACCTGCGGATGACGTCGTGCGGGCGTTCTTTGACGACTTGGTAGAAGTGCCGGTCCGCGCTAACAAGCAGAAGAGCCTCACCCGCGACACAACTGATGATGAGATGCAGCGCATCGCCACCAGGCTGGAGGAGGTGGCGCTAGCAGTTGCCGCGGGCGAGTTCGGGTTCACCGTGGAGGAGGCAGAGGCAGCAAGAGTTGCCGAGCGCGAGGAGTTTGCCGGCGAGGAAGACCTTGCCGGCCCTGAAGCTGAGCCGAGCGAGCCCGGCAAGGAAGAGCCCGAACCTTCAGACAGCTTGCCGCAGGCGGAGCCCCCGGCCCCGGCAAGGAGGCGTCTCCGCAAGGCCGGGGACGCAGCGGGGCGGCAGACGAGCCAACAGCCACCGAGCCATGCGACACGCTCTACTGCGGCAAGCACTGTTGCCGCGGGAGAGCCTCCCGCTGCTGCGGCAACTAGAGAGGGATCTTCCCGGTCCACCGCCACTGCTCCTGCCAAGCGGACAAGGGAGCCTACTCCTCCGCCTCGTCGCACCGGAGGGGAGCTGGACTTCGATCTCTCCGCGCTCAGCTCCGATGATGAAGAAGAAGAGTAAGTTTCTTTGGTGTTCGTGTAGTTCTTCAATCTTGTTGCTTTCGTCTTGTATCTGACTTGCTTCAACCTGACCCCATCCCTTTTCAGGACGCTGGCCCAGAGAGCGGCGAAGAGAGCCAAGGCCTCGGTGATTGTCATCGAAGATGATCCCACCGTGTCAGCAGGGGGTGTGTCTGAGACCACCTTGACGGACCCGGTAACTACTCCCCAAAGCAGCCCCCAGCGCAGCCCCCAGCATAAGTTTATAGTTTACTTCCTGCTGTCAGGCGCGCATGGGTGATCTTTTCTCTACTGATATCTTGACTGTTGATTTGTGTAGGAGCAGAACAGCCTCACCAGGAGTGCCCGTAAGCTGCTCCCGAAGTGCCATCTGCTTCGACTACGCCGCCAAGGGAGGAGTCCCCGGCAAGGGAGTGCTCTCCGGGAAGGGAGAACTCTCCGGCAAGGGACAGTTCTCCGGCAAGGGATGGCACCAGTGATCCTCCGGCGGTTGAGACCGCAACCGCAGATCCTAGTACAGGTAACTTTCTTGCCTGAAAACTTCCCTTGGGATCTTCTTCTTCTGATTTTCTTCTTGCATATTTGCTTGACTTCTCTCCCCTTTCCGTTCATCAGATCCACCTGCCGCGGAGCTGATGGAGACCGAGGACGCCGGCGAGGAGGGCGCGCGTGGCAGTGCCGACGATGTCGTCGCCACCGAAGGAGAGGCCGGCGCTGATGAGCCCGCCGGCGAAGAGGCCACCGAAGCTGCCGCCGCAGAAGCTGGCGAGGGATCTGGCGATCGCACTGACGGCTCCGAGGCCGCAGGAGCGCCTGGCGCTACACCGACCGCCGAGCCCCCCGCCGCTGCTGCAGAGCCAGGCTCCGAAGAGCCGCAGCCCGGTGCCTACCTGAAGGCCGGCGATGGAATCTTCATCAAGCTTCCCTGGGTGTCAAGCTCCAGGGTGCCGGTCGAGGGAGAAATCCTGGACGGAGAGGTGCTTGCCTCCGCCGGGCTGACGCTGGTTGACGCGCCAAGCAGCAGCGACGAGCCTGAAGAGGAGCGGCTGCTGCGGAAACTGACGTCGCTCTACCGTGCCCGACAAGCCAAGTTGGCCTCCCGGGAAGCGCTTGTCGCGAAGGCGGGAGTTGACATTGAGAAGCGCATAGAGGAGCTCCGGGGCCTCAGGCAGGAAGCTCTCCGGTCCTTGGCGGAGCAGCGGGAGCAACTTCTCGAGGAGCGGAAAGCCTTCCTCCTCGAGAAGGCTGAAGCTGAAGAGAAGCAATGGCTTGTCACCGCAAACTTATTTGCGCAGGAAGGAGAGTTGGCGCAGCGCAAGGTCAACCTTGACAGCCACGAGGAGGATCTTGCCGCGCGCGAGCAAGCAATTGGCGGGGCCCTCAAGGAAGCAAAGAACGCTGCCGCAGCTGCTGAGGCCGCCAAGAAGGAGCTGGAGATGAAGGTGGCGCAGCTCGAGGCAGATCTCCGGGCGAGCGGCGAGGAGCTTGCCGAGCTCAAGCGTGAGCGTGAGAAGGATGTTGCCGCTCATGGTGAGCTGCAGGGTCTTCTCACTGAGAGGGGCAAGGAGCTCAGCGCCGCCAAGGATTCCAATGCTGACCCGGAGTTGAAGCTGGCCACCTTGACTCAGACGCTGGACGGCGCCAGGGAGTGGGAGGTGACCTTGTCGGAGAAGATCAAGGCCGACGAGACGCTGCTGGCGAATGCTGCTGCCGCCCATGACGCCTTCAGGGAGACGGTGGAGCACTGGACTGAGGGTCTTGTGGATCTTGCCGCCGCCATCGACGGGGAGCTGGCGCAGCTGGGGATGGAGGAGCTCGAGTACTCCTCCGACGAGCACCTCCAACCCAGCGCCAAGCTCAGCTTGTTCTTCAAGGGCGTGGCGACGGCCCTCTAGCGACTCCGGGAGAAGATCCCAAAGCAGCTGGCTGACGAATCGCGCAAGATCTGCGCAGGAGCTCTCCAGAAGGTGCTGATGAAGGTGGCCTTCCGCAACCCAGGCCTCAACTTCACCAACATCCTCAAATCCTTGCCTCCGGACGCTGATCTGGAAGCGCTCAAGGCCCTTGTCGCACCCATTGTGGACAAGGTGAGCGGGATCAAGAGGGTTGAGGGCGATCGCGTAGACTAGGCCGCCCGTTTTATCTTTTTCCTTGTCGTTGCTGGTCATGTCATGTGAACAATCTGTTAGAGCTGCGACAAGTTATCTTGTAATATAACTCTATTTCTGGTATCGATTGCTACGTTATTTCCTTTACTAGATTCCTTTCTTTGTATGTTTTTACCCTACGCTTTTAGGGAACTTGTCGGCGCAGGCACCCGAGCCACGAGCGCTGAGTGCGGGACGTCAGCAGCCTGCTGGCGGTGCCGCTCCCGACAAGAAACCTTGTCGCGACTAATTGCAGCACACTTAAGTTGTTGAGCGGACTCGAAACAAAGTAAGGGCGCAACTAGCCACGAGTTGGTTCCTCCGCGCACAGGTTTTCCATACAAAGTACGGTCGTTCGAGGAAGATAACTTAATTTTTTTTTAAACTAATTGCTCAAACTTTGGCAACTTAGCTTTTCTGCCGTTTGCTTTCCGGTAAGGCGAAACTTCCTTGAACGATGCCTGGTCCACACCATTATCTTCTCCTTCCCCCCGGCAAACTTGTGGGCGAGGGAACCTTCCTTTCCTTTGAGAAAAAGAAAGAAGAGAAAATAAAGATATGGAGCCTTATGGCTCGTTATTGCTTACCGGGGGTAAGTGCTACACAAAGTGTCAGATAACGCATGCAAATATGAAGTAGAAAGCATGAAATTGACAAGATGTGCGGAGCACATGAGCTTTACTTATGCACAGGATCTGTGCCCGGCTTTGTACAAAGGATTACATGCAACATCGGCAAGACTTGTACAAAAGGTGATTGCCGGAACAGGTTCCGGCAACCGCGCCCTACGGGTAAAACTTAGGAAGATGCTCAATGTTCCAGGAGTTGCTCACCGGAATGCCATCTTCGGTCTCAAGGTGGACAGCGCCGGGCCTAGTGACTCGTTTCACCCGGTAAGGGCCTTCCCACTTCGGCGTCAACTTGCTGGAATTCTTGGCGGACTGAACGCGCTGAAGAACAAGGTCGCCTTCCTTGAAGCTTCTGGCATTAACTTTGCGGCTATGATAGCGGCGCAAAGCTTGCTGGTATCGAGCAGCTCGTACAGCAGCCTGAAAACGATCTTCCTCAAGGAGCAGCGCGTCATCTTGTCGCAGCTGCTCTTGCTCAAGCTCATCATAAGCGAGCACTCGAGGTGACCCGTATACGAGTTCCGTGGGGAGAACTGCCTCTGCTCCATATACTAGAGCGAAAGGCGTCTGGCCAGTGGCTCGATTTGGCGTCGTTCTGATCGACCAAAGAACCACCGGCAGCTCCTCGATCCAGTTCCTTCCGCACTTGCACAGCCTATCGAAAGTTCTGGTCTTGAGCCCGCGCAGCACTTCAGCGTTTGCCCTCTCTGCTTGACCGTTGCTTCTCGGATGAGCAACAGAAGCGAAGCAGACCTTGGCGCCAAGATCTTGGACGTACTACATGAAGGTGCGGCTCATGAATTGTGTGCCGTTGTCGGTGATGATCCTGTTAGGGATCCCGAAACGGCAAACAATTGACCTGAAGAACTTGACTGCTGACTGTGCTGTCACCTTCCTCACTGGTTCCACTTCCGGCCACTTTGTGAACTTGTCGATTGCAACGTACAAGTACTCAAAGCCCCCGACAGCTCGGGGAAAGGGGCCGAGGATGTCGAGCCCCCAGACCGAAAATGGCCAGGATAAAGGGATCGTCTGGAGATCTTGAGCTGGCTGATGTATCTGTTTGGAGTGAAACTGGCATGCTTCACACTTGGTTACTTGTGCAGTTGCATCCTGGAGGGCTGTTGGCCAAAAGAAACCTTGTCGGAAAGCTTTGCCGGCAAGTGCTCTTGCGCCAATGTGGTGGCCATATATGCCTCCATGTATCTCTACCAACAACTGTTGTCCGTCTTCCCGGCGAATACACTTCAATTTCACTCCGTTGAGTCTTCTTCTGTACAGTGTGTTGTCGACAAATTGGTACATACTTGACTGCCGGGCTACTTTTTCCGCTTCTTCTTGCTCTTCGGGAAGTTCTCCTGTCTGAAGGAAATGGACAATCTGCTGTGCCCATGTTGGAGCTTGCGGCTCAACAACAAGGACTAAAGGCACATCTGCTGCTGCGAGAACATCCGCTTCTACGGCGAGAACCTGCGGCTCAGCCGGAGCTTGATGTTCCCCGGCAAGCTTGCCGGAGCAAAACTTGTCGGGAGCGTCTGCTATGACGGAACAAACCCTAAGGCTTGCCGGAGCAGACTGCTCCTCAGCACTCTTGGTGTTGATCTTGGGGACCTTCTTGGCGGCGGCTTCGGGGAGCTCTGCCGGAAAATAGTCACCAGAAATCAACTTCCTCTTCTTGCTCTGTCCAGTTGATGGTGTCACAGATGGTTGAGTCAACTTGAGCACAAAAATCCCTGGTTCCACAGGTAACTTGAGTGCGGCGCACTTCGACAGGCCATCAGCAATGTCGTTCTGAGCTCTCGGAACATGCTCCATCTATAGGCCGTCAAAGTGCTCTTCTAGCTTTCTCACTTCATCAACGTAGGCTTCCATCAACGGACTCTGATAATTCTTGTTCACTTGGCGGATGACAAGCTGTGAGTCACCCCTGACAATGAGCTTCCTGATCCCAAGGTCTGCTGCGATCCTGAGACCGGCAAGCAAACCTTCATACTCTGAAGTATTGTTCGTTGCTTGCTCCTTGGGAAAGTGCATCTGGACTACGTACTTGAGGTGCTCTCCGGTGGGTGCGACAAGTAGTACGCCCGCACCGGCGCCTTGCAGCGAGAAGGCACCATCAAAGTACATCAACCACTCTTTGTTTGCCTCCTTGACGGGGATGCTCGTTCCTGGAATTTCTTCATCCTGTGTAGGTGTCCATTCTGCTATGAACTCCGCCAACGCCCTGCTTTGGATAGTTGAAGTGCTCTCAAACTTGAGGCCAAAGCTTGATAGTTCCAGTGCCCACTCGACAATCCTGCCTGTTGCTTCTGGATTTTGCAGTATCCTCTTCAGCGGAAAACGAGTGACCACTGTGATCTCATGTGCTTGAAAGTAATGGCGCAGCTTTCTCGAGGCCATGAGAAGGCCGAAAAGCAACTTCTGCACACCAGAGTACCTTGACCTAGCTCCCTGCAGAAGGGAACTGACGAAGTAAACTAGGCGCTGCACCATCCTTTTCTGCATCTTCTCACATTCCTGCGCAGATCCATTCTTGTCGGGACCAGAGCTTGCCGGCGAAGCCCCCTGCTTGTCGCTGGATGCATCTGCCGTGGTTGCTGGCTCATCATCTGCCTCCCTCTCCGCCACTAACGCAGCACTAACCACTTGATTGGTTGCCGCTATATATAGCAGCAACTTCTCTTGTGGCTTAGGTGCGACAAGTGTTGGAGTGGAGGACAGGTATCTCTTCAAGTCCTGCAGCGCAGCCTCCGCCTCTGGAGTCCATTTCATTGGACCTGCCTTTTTCAATATTTTGAAAAATGGCAGGGCGCGCTCAGCAGATCTAGAGATAAACCTGCTGAGAGCGGCCACGCAACCGGCAAGCCTTTGAACATCCTTGACGCGCTTTGGTGCTTCAATCTGCTCAATGGCCTTAATCTTGTCGGGGTTGGCTTCAATTCCCCGCTGAGACACGAAGAACCCGAGAAGCTTGCCGGAGGGGACTCCAAACACAGACTTCTCGGGGTTCAGCTTGAGGTTGATCTTGCGCAGATTTGCAAATGTTTCTTCTAAATCTTGAATCAGGGTCGCCCTATCCTTGCTCTTGACCACTATGTCATCCATGTATGCTTCCACATTTCTGTGCATTTGCGGCTCAAAAGCGTGGTGGACTACCCTTGCGAATGTTGAACCGGCATTCTTTAAACCAAAAGGCATCCGTACGAAACAGTACGTGCCACACGGGGTGATGAATGCGGTCTTCTCCTCATCCTCTTCTGCCATGAAGATCTGATGGTATCCTGAGTATGCATCAAGAAATGAGAGCAAATCACATCCGGCCGTGGAGTCAACAATCTGATCGATGCGCGGCAAGGGAAATGGGTCTTTGGGACAAGCTTTATTGACATCGGTGAAGTCGATACAAAGCCTCCATTTTCCGTTAGCCTTGCACACGACTACAGGATTGGCCAACCACGTAGGATGGAGCACTCCTCTGACAAGGCCTGCTGCTTCCAATTTCTTCATTTCTTCTGCAATGAATTCTTGGCGCTCCACTGCCTGCTTCCTGACTTTCTTCTTGACGGGCCGCGCATGAGGACAGACGGCAAGGTGGTGCTCAATTACTTTCCTGGGAACACCGAGGATGTCAGACGGTTGCCATGCAAACACGTCGACGTTCGCCCGCAGGAAAGCAACGAGCGCGCTTTCCTATTTGGGGTCGAGAGCGGCACTGATGGTGAAGGTACCACCAGTGCCGTCCTCCTTGGCGGACACCTTCTTGGTCTCTGGTGGAGCTTCCATTGCCTTCTTACACTTGCCGGTGGAGCTCGATGGTGCGTCCTCGATGGTAGCGCAGCACTCCGAAGAGGTGCGCTTGCCAGAGTGGGCATCAGAACTCTTGCCGGACTTGGTCTTCTTCTTCCCCCCCGGAGCTTCAGCGGCAAGTGATTTGCGATCTGTTGCGGCTGCTACTTCCCGGTAGATCTTGTCGGCGCAGATAAGAGCATCCTTCTTGTCGCCAGGGACAGAGATGACACTTATCGGGCCTGGCATCTTCAGTATGTTGTATGCATAGTGAGAGGCTGCCATGAATTTGGCGAGTGCTGGACGACCGAGTATCCCATTGTATGGCAATGGAAAATCAGCAACGTCAAAGGTGACCCTCTCAGTTCTGAAATTCAGCTTGCTGCCAAATGTCACCGGCAACATGATCTTTCCCTTCGGCTTGCTCCTTCCCGGATTGATTCCTTGGAATGTGCCGGTTTCTTCGAGCTCGCTGTCAGGGATCTGGAGTTTCTAGAGTACCGTGGAGGAGATCAGATTCAAGCCGGCCCCGCCGTGAACTAGCATCTTAGTGACCTTGAGGTTGCGGATAGTTGGTGAAACCAACATCGGCAAGCACCCGACCGCAGTTATGCGATCAGGGTGGTCCTCAATATCAAAGATGATAGGCGTGCTGGACCATTTCAGAGGCTTGCGTGACTCGATGGGTGGTTCTGTTGCATTGACTTCCCGCACCCATTGCTTGAGCTGGCGGTGTGAAGTATGCAGAGAAGCACCACCGTCAACGCACAAGACCTCTGTGGCTTTCTGGAACTCCTGCTCATCGGTCCCCTCATCATCCATGTCTTCGTCGTCATCGTCGTCTTCATCCTTGTCGCGGCCGCGAGGAGGTCTGTCTCCTTGCCGCTTCTTGGCATTGCCGCGGCGTCCTCCCCGGCCGGGGCGTTTCTTGCCGGATCCTCTAGCACCTTCCTGGGCCTTCTCCTTGTCGCGTCGCTCATATTCAGCTTTCTGTTGCTCAACAAGCTGCTCGACCTTCTTGCAGCTCTGGAGATCATGGCCCTTAGTGCGGTGGATCTTGCAATACTGCTTGTTGTTGCCGTCCTGCTTGTCGGCGACCGCCACAGCCTCTGCGGCGATCTCCTTGCCGGAGCCACCAGCTTTGGCTTCGTTGGCGCCACCTCCGTTGCCGGACTGCTCAACAACTAGAACCTCTTTGCCTTTCTTCTTCCTGTTGTTCCGCCGCCGGTTTTTCCTCGCTGGGGCAGTCTCCTCACTATCAGATCCTCCTGCTCCTGCATTTTCTCCGGGGATTCTCCTCCCTTCCTCAGCACACGCACACTTGTCGGCCAGGGCATATAGCTCACTGACGTCTCTGATCTTGCACATCGCCATCTCTTCCCGCATCCTGCGGTTCCGCTTGTTCTGATGGAACGAGCTGATTACCGCGGCAGGGTGGACGTCTGGGATGTTGTGCTGCACGCTGCTAAATCTCTAAATGTACTTGCGCAGAGGCTCTCCTTCCTTCTGGGCGAGCAGATGAAGGTCGCTTTCTTGGCCATGAGGCTTGTGGCCGCCTGTAAAGGCGCCGACAAACTGATGGCAAAGATCTGCCCAAGAGGATATGGAGTTGTCCGGCAAGTGCATGAGCCAGGATCTGATGTTGGGCTTGAGCACCAGTGGGAAGTAGTTGGCAAGGATCTTGTCGTCCCGTCCCCCAGCAGCTTGCACCGCAATGGTGCAGATGCTGAGGAACTCCGACGGATGCGTCCTGCCGTCATACTTCTCTGGTACGTCTGGCTTGAAACTCTTCTTGCTGGGCCACTGGACTTGCCGCAGCTCACGAGTGAACGCAGGGCAACCTACCGCGTACGGCAAGTCGCCTGGTTCCCCTGGCGCATGCATGCCGACAGAGGGCCCAGCGCGCTGGTCAGATTGACGTCGCGCTTCTCTTCGGCGCTCGATGCGAGTACGAGCGTCTTCTTGCTGTCGATCGTGAAGAACTTGGCGTTGATCGCGACGAACTCGTGGATCCGATGACGCGATGGAGTCGCTATCGAGGTGGATCCGGCGAGTCGGCGATCTTGGCCTTCGGGGTGGGGAGTGCATGGTGGTTGCACCCCCACCGGTTTCGTCGCCACCGGCTTGTGTCTGGCAGTCCCGCCGCGGCAGCGATGTACTCGGCTGCCGTGGAGTGTCGCCGTTGGCGTAGCCGATGAGACTCTGAATGGTGGCCCTCCATTCGTCGATCTTGTCTGACGTCGGAGGGTAATTCAGGAGCAGTTGAGCTCGCGCCAAAGCTTCTGCTGGAGTGGTGGGCGACAGTGGCGGACGGCGCGAGGAGCGGGATATGCTCGGACTTCTAACTATGTTAGAAGGAGCAGTATCCCGTCTGGGCGACCGCGTCTCGCTCGTGCCGGCACGTTGGCGTGCATGCTGGTCTTGAGCGCCCCGTGATCCACCAGCTTGATCTTGGTCCAACAAACGTATGGTACTGCGAGTACCATGACGCTGTCGGTCCTGCGCCTCCTGAGATGGGCGCGGTACATGCACGGACACTGAGGTCTGCGCAGCCTTGCCCTTGGACCTGGTAGCGTCGTGAGCTCCCTCATCGGTGTCCGCTCTTCCGCCGGCGTCTACCCCACCACTCGTTTGCTCCGGTAGTGGTGGGATCGACACGGATGGCGCGTCTGCCACCGAAGCCTTCTTCTTCGGTGGCATGTCGATGAAGAAAACGAAGATCTAGCTCGTGTGAACGCCGGATCAGGTTCACACAACCTCGACACCCCCTACCTGGCGCGCCAAAGATGTCGGGGAAACTGATCCTCGAACACCTATGGGACCGGCGGACCGAGGCCCTTTCGGTTCGGTGGGGGGGGGGGGCGGAGGTCGCACGAGGAGCGGATCGAGGCAAAGCACACGAGCAGTTTACCCAGCTTCGGAGCTCTCCGGAGAGATAACACTCCTACTGCTGCTTGTCTGATTGTATTGTGTTCTTGCTCGGGAGTGCTGAGTGTTACAGTACACGTGAGCAGCTAACGAGACTGAGCGTGAGTGTTCTCTGGCTTCGAACTGAGCCGAACCCCCTTTACGTTGCGCATGGGCCTCCTTTTATATGCTCAAGGGGTCACTGACAGGTGGCAACGTAAACAAGGGTAAAAATGTAAAAAGGGAGGTGGTTGGTACAGCTACCTGTACAGTGTATCCTACCTAACCCCGACGGCAGGGGACAAAGGCATTAAATGCCCGTCTGTGTCGCCCAAACAGTGTAAAAAGGGACCGTCAGGGGCGCCATCGCTTGCCACGATGGCAATCTTGTCAGCATCGCATGCCACCGCGCACCGCTGGCTGCATAGCCTTCCGCCACGCGCGCCTGGAAAGGCCGCAGGGCGACATGTTGGTGGATGTGCTGGAGCGTGGGTATAGGGTGGCCGCTTGCCACGGCAAGCGCCTTGCCGCGGTCGTTGTCTTGTCGCGTCCGGAAGCTTGTCGCTCATCGGGCCTTGCCGGGACGCGTGGCGCATCGCGGCAAGTTCCTTGATATTCCTTGGTTGGCCTTCCCGGCAAGCTCCTCTTGCCGGGGCCTTGTCTCCTTGGCTTGAATACTTTGTTCTTGGATGGCTCCAGAGGAACCACGGAGGACCTTGGCGGTCACCCGGCAAGCCTTGCCGCAGGGCGCTGCAACTGCCCGTGCACAAGTTCGGGATACTAGGGTACCCCTACTCTAGTACACCGACACTAAAAATAAGAGTGAATCTTCTAGTAAGGAAAATGCGGATCTCAAATCAATAAGTGTTCACCCCAATTGTCTCTCTATCATAAAGGAACCTTTTGCTTCAAATGAATTTCTTGATTTCTTGCCTAGGAGCTTAATCATTGCTAAAAATAAAGAAACTCCTAAAAATTATAAGTGCTTTATTAAAGAATTGGGTGCCAAAGACGGCACTACTTAGATCTATCCTCGCTTTTATGCCTAGCTAGGGGCGTTAAACAATAGCGCTAGTTGGGAGGCAACCCAAGTTTATTTTTGTTTTTTGTTTTTGCTTCTGTTTAGTAATAAATATTTCATCTACCTTCTGTTTAGATGTGTTTTCATGTTTTAATTAGTGTTTGTTCCAAGTAGAACCTATAGGATAACCTATGGTGATAGTTAATTTGATTCTGCTGAAAAACAGAAACTTTGCACGCATGAAAATAAATTTAGTAATTCACAGAAATGTGATTTTGCGTTGATTCTTTTTGATGTAGATCAATAGACAAATTTCCCAGGACTTCCTATTTTGGTAGGACTTTTAGAGTTCCATAAGTATTCAAGAGTTACAGATTGCTACAGACTGTTCTGTTTTTGACAGATTCTATTTTTCGTGTGTTGTTTGCTTATTTTGATGCATCTATGGCTAGTATGTAGGGGTATGAACCATAGAGAAGTTGGAATACAGTAGGTTTAACACCAATATAAATAAATAATGAGTTCATTACAGTACCTTATGTGGTGGTCTTTCTTTCTTGCACTAACGGAGCTTATGAGATTTCCTGTTGAGTTTTGTGTTGTGTAGTTTTCAAGTTTTGCGTAAAGATTTGATGGACTATGGAATAAGGAGTGGCAAGAGCCTAAGCTTGGGGATGCCCATGGCACCCCAAGATATTCAAGGATAGCTAAAATCCTAAGCTTGGGGATGCCCCAGAAGGCATCCCCTCTTTCGTCTTCATCTATCGGTAACTTTACTTGGAGCTATATTTTTATTCACCACATGATATGTGTTTTGCTTGGAGCGTCTTGTATGATATTGGTCTTTGCTTTTTAGTTTACCACAATCATCCTTGCTGTACACACCTTTTGGGAGAAACCCACTTTATTGGAATTTATTAGAATACTCTATGTGCTTCACTTATATCTTTTGAGCTAGATAGTTTTTGCTTTAAGTGCTTCACTTATATCTTTTAGAGCACGATGGTGGCTTTAATTTGTAGAAATGGTTAATCTCTCATGCTTAACTTATATTATTTTGAGAGTCTCTTAGAATAGAATGGTATTTGCTATGGTTATAAAATTGGTCCTAGAATTATGGGCATCCAAGTTTGGTATAATAAAAACTATCATAGAAAGTGAACTGGATGCTATGATCAATTTGATACTTGATAATTGTTTTGAGATATAGAGGTGGTAATATTAGAGTCATGCTAGTTGGGTGATTATGAATTTAAAGAATACTTGTGTTGAAGTTTGTGATTCCCGTATGGTGAACCACTTTGTGATGAAGTTGGAGCACAATTTTATTTATTGATTGTCTTCCTTATGAGTGGCGGTCGGGGACGAGCGATGGTCTTTTCCTACCAATCTATAACCCTAGGAGCATGCGCGTAGTACTTTGTTTTCAATGACTTGTAGATTTTTGCAATAAGTATATGAGTTCTTTGTGACTAATGCTGAGTCCATGGATTATACGCACTCTCACCCTTCCACCATTGCTAGCCTCTCTTGTGCCGTGCAACTTTCGCCGGTACTATACACCTACCATATACCTTCCTCAAAACAGCCACCATACCTACCTATTATGGCATTTCCACAGCCATTCCGAGATATATTGCCATGCAACTTTCCACCATTCCGTTTATATGACACGCATTATCGTTGTCATATTACTCTTTGCATGATCCCGTAGTTGACATCGTATTTGTGGCAAGGCCACCTTCATAATTTTCATACATGTCACTCTTGATTCATTACATATCCCGATACACCACCGGAGGCATTCATATAGAGTCATATCTTGTTCTAAGTATTGAGATGTAATCTTGAGTTGGAAGTAAATAAAAGTGTGATGATCTTCATTATTAGAGCATTGTCCCAGTGAGGAAAGGATGATGGAGACTATGATTCCCCCACAAGTCGGGATGGGACTTCGTACTTTAAAAAAAGAGAGGCCAAAGAGCCCACCAAAAAAAAGAGAAAGGCCAAATAAAAAAATGATGAGAGAAAAATAGAGAAGGGACAATGCTACTATCCTTTTTACCACACTTGTGCTTCAAAGTAGCACCATGATCTTCATGATAGAGAGTCTCCTATGTTGTCACTTTCATATACTAGTGGGAATTTTTGTTGGGTTCTACGGTAGGGTGCGTCGACTGCAAATTAAAATTTCCTACGCGCAGAACAACCAAGAATATGCTACGAGAGATGGATCACAGTTCGTTACCACTAGACGCGCAGTGCCGTGTAGCGGAAGAAGAGTTGGGGCAGTGCAACCTTGTGGATCGTCTCCTCCTTGTCCGATCTCCCTCGAATAGCCGATCGTCCGATCCCACGTACAAGTTCGCCGGAGCGGCACAAGTGCACCGCCTCTAACGGTATCCTCGCGTGTAGGAGGAACACCGTGCGGCGGACTGCTAGGTCCGATCACACAGTCCGCGGCGAGTGGAGGTGGCTATTCGCAACACATACAAACCCTAGTCGCAGCGCCGAAGCGATCAACCTCATGAGTGTGCCACACCTCCACTTTATATAGGCGTCCGTCGCAGGCTCAACACTTGGGCCTCGCACGAACCCTAAAGCCCAAAGTCTACTCGGTCATGTTCCTAGTCCAGTTCGGATCACATCCGACCAGTGTCCTATGAACCGACCTCGTAGGTTCCTTCCCTTAAGCGCGCGACCCCTTAGGTTCAAGTCGGCTTGGTCGCAGTTCGGATCACCTCCGACCTGCACGGTTGGTAGCGGTGTAACATCCCAAATTTTCAATTTGGAATGTTATACAAATAGATCATCATTGCATATCAAATTTAATGGATTTTGCGTCAATCCTAGAAAATTCTACGCAACTCAAGGACCCACAGAGAGAGTTGGGGATTTTGTTATTTTTCATATTTGAGTTTTCTCAAATTTTGAAAATAGGATCATTTGATTTTATTTCTTTTATCTTCAATTATTTCAATCATAAAAATATGAGAGAGGGAATAAAATGACTTTCCCAAAATAAATAAATAATGAGGATTTAATATAAAAAATCAAATAAGATTTATTTTGGTGTTTTTGCTATTTTATTTGAATATAGGAAAACTGCATGATTTTCAAAAATGCATTTTAGGACCAAAAAATGTTCATCTTGTTCTAAATATTTTATTTGGACGACGAAAATTTATTTTGGTATTTTTATATTTTTATTTAATTTTCTAGATTTTTTTCTCTTCGGCGAAATTATTTAAAAAAATAAAAAAGTAAAACGCGTCCGCGCCCGACTGGGCCGAAGCCCAGCCAGGCTGGCCTGCCCCGTGCCGCTGCCGTAGAGTCCGAGCCGGACTCCGCCTCCCGCCGCCGCCGCTTGCCCCCTCCCCCAAGCCGCCGCACCCTCCATCCCCCTTTAAATACCAAGCCGCAGCCGCACTTCCCCGCCGCCGGAGCCGCCCCGCCCCGCCGCCTCGTGCCGCCGCCGCCGCCGCCGCCGCACCACCCCACCTCGCCGCCCCTCGCCAGCCCCGCCGGAGCCGCCCCGCCCCGCCGGAGGACCTCGCTGGAGGTACCGCCCGAGCCACCGCCGACGTCGTTTTTTTTGAGAAAAACCACTTCATTTTTTTAAAGAAAAGCCTAGATTTTTTTATTAGATCGGTTTTTCTTTCGGTTTATTTAATTAGCGAGCGTTCGCTCGTTCGTTCGTTTTAACGTACGCGTTCATCGTTTAAATCTAGATAACGAACGTTCGATCGTTAATCTGTTCGTCATTTTTCTTTTTCTCGGATTTATTCCGTGATTTTTCTGATCGCGATTTCTGATCCGAATTTCGTTTTAGTTTATCTTTTCGCTCGTTTATCGGAATTAGGCGATTCAAGCGCCTAGAGTTTCGTCTTGAAACCCTCTTTCCGAATAATCTACTCAAAAAGTTTTTGCTTCTGTAAAATTTGACTTAGATCCAGATTAGTAAACAAGCTTGTTTCTTTCGCCGTTTGAGTTTTGTTTCTTTATTCGACTTGATTCTTTTTGCAAACCGGAGTTCTTAAGTTGAATTTTCTGGTTAGACCTCTTATTTGAGTTTTACCCGTGCATTAGATGAGTACTTATTGTGTGCTTGTTTGTTTTTTTGCTTGCGATAAAGTACCCGGATTGCGCCGCTTGCTACTTCGAATCCCAAGGTTTCGCAGATCCTCAGCAAGGCAAGTAACACTTTGATCATACTTCTTTATTACCCAGTTTTTATTGCATTACATCAATCCTCAAACAATTGCAAGATTAGGATCTAAATTAATATGTGGGTTTTGGGAAGTAGATGAGGTAGTACCTATTACCTGTTTATTATCAAACCTTTGGGAGTTACTTCTGTGTTTGCTTATTATGCCATGCTATGCTAGTAGACGTGGATTGGGTGAGTGTATCCATGACAGATGTGAGATTGTTAATTTAATGGTTTATTTAAGGTGGCAACTTTAATACACATCTGGGTGGATTGAGGTACCTAGGTATTCCAGGATTGCCTGTTTGTTTTTGGACCGCCACCCAGGCTCAAAGGGATCATAAGATTATTCGTGCTAGAAACTTCCGTGTGCAGCCACAAGCTACTATGGGCTCTAGCATAGTTGACTAAGTCGTGCGAACTCTTACAGTGGTAGACTAGCAGATGTAGGAGATGTAGGTTGGTACGGTCTACCCAACGTAAGGTGCTAGCGCTTCTGAAAGACTATGTCTCGGTCATCCGTTTCTCAAACACCATGTAGTGCGAGAATCCCCACGGAGGAGATCAAGTCTTGTGGGGAAAAGTGCGCAACCTCTGCAGAGTGTATAAACTAATCATGATTAGCCGTGTCCCCGGTTATGGACGTTTTGAGTATCTAGTACTTGGATTATCATGTGAATCTCATCATGTTACTTTAATTAATATTGTTGGGTTTGTTTAATGATGATGTTACTTAATTGGGATTATGAATGCTGTCAAGCATTCTCAATGTTTAACAACCACCATGATAGTTAAATAAATTTATTCCTTTGCAGTAGGGAAAAATTGGCTTTATGCAAAACTGTAACCATAGAGCCTTCCACCAGCCATATATGCATGTAGTATAGCTTTATTCTTTCATTACTCTCTATGTGTTACTTTGCCAGCATATTCCATGTGCTGACCCGTTTTCGGGTTGCAACGTTCATGTTGCAGACTTTGCAGACGACGAGTAAGATGCCTTAGGATCGTGGTTCTATACTCAATGATGCCGTTGGAGTTGATGGACTCACTTATCTTCCAAGCCTTCCGCTGTTATCGTTATTAGATGGCCTTAAGCCATATTTATTGTAATAAGTTCTCTTTGGAGACATTCGATGTAATAAGTGTGTGATTGCTACTCTGTTATAAATCCTTCAAGTACTGTGCATGTCAGCATTACTGATCCAGGGATGACACTGATGCACAGAGATCAGACTGTTTGAGGTCTGGTCACTACAAGATGGTATCAGAGCACACGCTGACTGTAGGACACGACCACTAAGCAAAAGCCATAGATCACTACTCTCTCTTCTCATTTCTAACTCCTCACCTTTTCTACTCTTTTAGATGGCGGATGCAAGGAACAAGTTCATGCAACTGGATGAAGATACACCCTTTGGACGACACCTGAAGGAAGTTACTAAGTACCTATAGATCGGAGTACCAAGCTTCACCGGAACATACAACGCCACTTTACCTGAAGAGGAGCATTGGATGATTCAAGTTCAAGTTCCAGGAAGGACGTTCATGCCCGTCACTGAGCCCATAGAGTTGTCCTTTGATGCACCAACCTGGAGCCTAGGAAAGAGCATGGCAGCCCACATTACCATGGGACGTATTGGAGAAGTTTACCACAAGGAGCTTAAGGATACTACCTATCAGATTTGTGGGCGCCAAGATGAGCAATGGGAGATGATGAACACCAGGAAGGACAGATCAATTACAGCTTTCATCCAGGAGTTAAACCAGCACATTCGATGCCAGGAGAACCAGATGTGTGCAGGCATGATGGATCTGAAGAAGGCCATGACCAAGATCACGGAACTGGAGGAAGAACTCAAGTCTACACGCGATGGATATGAGGAGGAAATATCAATGCTAGTCGAGAAGAATGAAGATCTGAAGAAGAAGCTAAGTGTGTTCATGGGATTTCCAGCAACTGGAGAAGATGAAGATTGCACTTGTCCCGAGAATTACATCATCATCGACAACACCAAGTCAGACCCGGATGATAGTGATGATGACTATGTAGATGAAGCTGGAGCAGATATCATGGAGTCTTCATCGGAGCAGTTTTTCTAGTAGACCACCATAACAATAGTAGTATTTCCCTCCATGTATCTAGTATAGTTCGAGCACTTTTGTAACGATAGATAGACCATTGTATGCCCTTGCTTGTTTGAATGAAGTGTTTTGATTGCAATTTGTCTCATGTGCATATGGTTAGTGTTTTCCCTCTAGACCTCATTTTATTATGTATTCTCATCTTTTCTAAACCCTCAGATGCCTCCGAGGCGTGACAACGGATTTGCTTTCCCACCGGAGCTCACCCAGTTGATCCAGCAGCAGAATGCATTAATGCAGATACTAGTCCAGAATCAGAATCAGGGGAACAACAACAACAACAATCCACCACCGCCACCACCTGTTGATCACTTAACCCGTTTCCTTAGGCTGAATCCGCCAGTGTTCTCCAGTAGCACCGAGTCGATTGTTGTAGATGATTGGCTTCGCAAGACAGCCAGAGAGTTGACCACTGCAGGATGCACAGATGCGGAGAAGGTACGATTTGTCGCACATCAGCTTGAGGGACCCGCAGCATCATGGTGGGAGAATTTCAAAGCCACCTATCCAGTAGACACTATCACATGGGATCAGTTTCAGCAGGCTTTTTGTACTGCTCATGTTTCAGCAGGAGCTATGGCCATGAAGAAGCGTGAGTTTCGCAACTTACGCCAGGGAGGACGTACAGTTGGCCAATATGTGGATGATTTCAGTAAGCTAGCACGTTACGCCCCAGATGACGTTGCTACAGATGCAGCTAAACAAGAGAAGTTTCTGGAAGGACTGAATGATGAGCTGAGCATGCAGTTGATGGTAGAAAGTTTCAACAACTACCAGGAGTTGGTAGACCATGCTCTCATGATTGAAGGGAAGCAACAGCAGATTGAAAACCGCAAGAGGAAGTATGGACAAGGGAAGTACAATTCTGGAGCTCAGCAGAAGCCACGTTTTACCCCGAAGTCGGGAGGACAGTTCCAGCATACCCATGGAGGTGGTAGCTTGCACAACCATAATGGTTCCAAGAATGGTAACGGGAATGGAGGAAGTAATAGCCAGAACTGTACCAACCCCTCAACACCAGCCAAGAGAGATTTGAGTCAAGTCACTTGCTTTAAATGCCAGAAGACCGGACATTACGCCAATGAATGTCCTGAAGGCCAAAATGGAAATGGCAATGGAAGCTCTGGGAAGAAGCCAAACCCTTTCAATAGAGGATAGGTGAACCACGTTAGCGTGGAGGAGGTTGAAGCCCAACCCGATGCAGTAATAGGTAAGTTTTTGGTTAAGTCATCTACCGCACTCGTTCTTTTTGATACTGGTGCATCGCATTCATACATATCAAGGGGATTTGTGGATAAGTATAAACTGCCAACCCAAGCCCTCAAGTCACCCATGTTAGTAACCTCGCCTGGAGCAGAGTATATGGCCAGGCTATGGTGTGATCGGTTACCATTAAGGATTGGTAACTACGTGTTTCCCTCAAACCTAATAGTATTGGAATCACAAGGATTGGATGTGATATTAGGCATGGATTGGTTATCGAAGTATGGCGGGAACATTGAATGTGCCAGTAAGACAATTTTACTTACAATGCCAGAAGGGAAGAGGATTAAGTATGTATCCAGGCATGAGCCGAAGAGGATGCACGTAAATTTCTTATCAGGAGTTGTGCAGGAGGAAGTACCAGTAGTGAAGGATTTTCCTGATGTTTTTCCAGAAGAGTTGCCAGGCATTCCATCGGATAGAGACATTGAGTTTTTGATTGAGCTTTTGCCAGGCACAGGGCCGATATCCAAGAGACCATACAGGATGCCAGCAAAAGATTTGGAGGAGATTAAAAGTCAGATTAAGGAGTTACTGGATAAAGGTTACATTCGCCCAAGTTCCTCGCCTTTGGGATCACCAGTACTTCTAGTGGAGAAGAAGGACGAATCATTAAGGATGGTTGTTGATTATCGAGGATTGAATGCAGTAACCATCAAGAACAAGTACCCACTACCGATGATCAATGATCTGTTTGACCAACTGCAAGGAGCAAAGGTATTTTCCAAGATCGATTTGCGATCAGGATACCATCAGTTGAAGATTCGAGAGCAGGATATACCTAAGACGGCTTTTACCACCAGGTATGGGCTGTACGAGTATACCGTTATGTCATTTGGTCTGACTAACGCACCTGCCTATTTCATGAACATGATGAACAAAGTATTTATGGAGTTTCTGGATAAGTTCGTCGTGGTGTTCATTGGTGATATCTTGGTCTACTCAAAGGATGAAGAGGAGCATAAGGAGCATTTGCGTTTGGTATTGAGAAGCTCAGAGAACACCAGTTATACGCCAAGTTCAGCAAATGTGAGTTTTGGTTGAAGGAAGTTGGATTCCTCGGACATGTGATATCCGGAGAAGGAATAGCAGTAGACCCCATGAAGGTTGCCACCGTGACAAATTGGGTAGCACCAACGACAGTTGGAGAGGTCAGGAGTTTTCTTGGACTGGCAGGATACTACCGGAGATTCATTGAGAATTTTTCAAAGATTGCAAAGCCCATGACGGAGTTGTTGAAGAAGGATACCAAGTTCAATTGGACTGAGGAATGTGAGGCCAGTTTCCAAGAATTGAAGGAACGTCTAGTTACCTCACCACTGTTGATTCTGCCAGATCAGACCAAGGATTACGAGGTGTATTGCGATGCTTCACGTCGAGGACTTGGAGTAGTGCTTATGCAGGAGGGAAGAGTTGTCTCGTATGCGTCATGATAGCTTAAAACTCATGAGTGGAATTATGCACACACGGTTTGGAGTTAGCAGCCGTAGTGCATGCATTGAAGACATGGAGACATTTTCTTATCGGAAATCATTGTGAGGTGTACACGGATCACAAGAGTTTGAAGTACATTTTCATGCAGAAGGAGTTGAATCTCAGGCAAAGGAGATGGTTAGAGCTCATGCAAAACAAGAGTATAACTGAAACAACTTCAGAAGAGATCAAGAAACGTTATCCTGGGTATCCACCATGCTGGCAATAAGCTTAGCAAGCTGATTAGCTTTGTCCTGTTTGGCGCTAAAATCCTCCAACGCTTGTTGTTGCACTAGAAAGTATGCATCTGAATGCTCCAGGGACTTCCACAGTCCTTCTGCTTCTTGTCGCAGCACAGCTGATCGATGTCTTTCAGCTTGTAGTTGAGACTCAAGAAACCGAGCTAATTCAAACAGTAAGTTTGAATAGCTTGTGCATGAGGTAGTGGCCAGTAACTCGAACACTAAACCAAGACAGGACTTTGGGGTTGTCTCGCTGTCTTCAAGATAGTCTTCCTTAGCTGTTTTATCAGCTTTGTTGGAGACCAACAAGGATGTGTCACTATCCTGAACCTTATCTGCATTACTTCCTTTACCATTGCTTAATAAGGCACTCTTCCCCAATATTCTGTCAGCATTCTAAAAGAAGAAACAAGCAGACACATAACAAGTTTAGCATGTACTAGTATATGAAACTCATTTCGGAGAACCAGTTCATTAGTAAGGTGGACAGGATTAAACTACCAAGTCTTCTATTGCCAAGTACTAGTACATAATAAAAGCATCAAACAAACATATATCTATGTCATATGGTCACTGCATTGTCTTGCCAAATCAAAATAGAGACACGGTTCAAATCATATCAGTTCAAGACAAAGGAGCAGTGAAAGAATACAAAGCGTGGGAAACTACACGACACAACAAGATTTCAGATGGGTACCACGGGTCTACATGTACAACAACACTATTGGCTCTGTTGTGATGCTAGTAATGTGCATGATATGAAAGTCAACTGTATACACAATTGAAATTGAAATCAACAGAGCTATTGATAAGAGCAAACCTGTTAAAGAAACATGCGTGAACATACCTGCTGTGCCATTGGAGTTTTGATAGGATCCTTCAATTTAAAAATAAGTTTGTATCAGTAAATACAGTGATACAAGAGCAAAGCAATCATAGTTAAAAAAGGCGTGCCTAAGCGAGCGCTTAAGCGCGCCTAGGCTCTAGGCGTTGGCAAAACGCATTGCGCATAACTATGCATAATCTGTGCATAACTGCGCATAAGCATGCGCTTTGGTCAGTAAAGCGCAAGGCGGTGGCAAAACACACAATTAACGCCTAGCGCTTTTTTGAACTATGATAGCAATGGAATCTTAAATTAGAACAGTTGTTCTTCAGGTTTAGGCACTTGTTCTACATGAACAGAGTACAGTAAGACGCAAGAATAAAATACTTAAAAATAGAAAATGAGCTCATAGACCTTACCATATTCTTGGTTTGGGACCAGTACAGAACAAGGCGTTCCCAGTCATCGTCCAGTAAATGTGTCTCAGGAGAACGTAAGGGAATTTGATGAGTTTCTTTGCCGGTGAAGTACGTTTTCTTCAGGTAATTCCGATACTGCCACCAAGCATTCTTGAAGATAGCATAGGTATTAGCACAGGTTACCTCATCCTAAGTTTCCAAATTGGTCCTTCTCTATATAGAAAAATGGGAAAATTTGCTGTATTATAACCATCATGGAGGTAGGATGTATGGGACGAAGCAAAGTAATTGCCATGAATAACATTACTTACACATAACTCGTGGACAAATACCTGCAACTGGCATTTTCCTTCATCTTCAGTATAATATTTCCAAGATGGGAAGATACGCACATAAAATTTAACAACATCAAATGCGATAGATGCTAAACTACGACTGGCTGGTTGTGCTTCCTCCACAGGAATAGGCGTACTAACTGGTGGAGTTGGGGTTTGCCATGATAGTACTGGCCCTTTGGGCACTGGAGCTGCCTTACTAACTGCTGTTGTTTGGGAGCTCTGTGGTGGAGATGGTGCTGTGTCAACAGGAACTGGGTTACTATCGGCTGGGGTTGGGGTTAGATTGGGTGAAGCTGGTTCTCTGTCCATCGCAGTAGGGGTACAATCTGCGAGAGTTTGGGTTATGTGTGGTAGGGCTGGTTCTTGTGCATGTACAACCGGGGTGCTATCTCCACCAAGAGGTAGCACTGTTTTATTTGAAGACCGTGTTTTTATTCCGCTAGATACTGGCATCACCCGCTCCAATTCAAATGGCTGATAAACAGGAAACATAGTTGAATGTATAGACATTGTATGAGAGACAGATGCAATAGATAGTGTGGAAAAAAGAGGGCATGAAATAGTTGACATGTATATTGTTTAACTAAAACGGATAGCATGGCATAATTTCACATATATGATGTCTATCTAAACTTGATAGCATAGCATAACATAATTCAAAGATATGATGAATAACTAAATAGGATCGCATGACATAATTCACCTACATGTTATCTAAGTAATCAGGATTGCATCATTTAATTCACATATGTGATTTATATGCTAAACAGAGGGCATTCGATATGATGTCTGAACTAAGAACATGGTGTTGAATATTGTGTATATGATGTCTAAACTATGCAATGCAAGACACCGTATGCATGATATGAGCAGTATAACCATGCCAAGTTAGAGCATACACCTCAGTGGGGGAATAGGACTGGTCATCTGTCCCTGAATCCATCTCTGAGGAGCTATCGGGACCCAACAAGAGATCTGCTTCGACAGGTAGCACTGTCTGCTCTGAAGGCCTTGTTTTCACTCCAGATTTTTCCATCTCCCACCCAAATGGCTGATTCACAGGAAGAGTAGTTTAATGTACAAACATTGTCGACAAATGGAAATGTAATGAAGAAAAGGATGGGCAAGATATCATTCAAATATATGATGCCTGGTTAAACAGGATGGCATTGCACATTTCACATATATTATGGCTGGCTAAAGACATGAGACTGCATAATTCCCATATATGATATAGAAACTAAACATGTGGCATTACAGAACATGTCTAAACTAAGCAGATGACATATATGATGTCAAAAGTAGGCACTGCAAGGCAACATATGCATGATATGACTAACATCATCATGCCAAGGTAGATCAAACACCTTGGGGTGTAAATAGGAGTGGTCAGTGGCGTCTGAATACGCCTCAGAACAGATATCTTCCTCTGGATTACAATCTGGAGAGGGGTGGGGAGGGTTTTCCATTGAACCCAGCATGGAGCGATGTCTGCATGACATTGTATTGCCGCGCAAAACTCTTCTCTTTTTCTCTACATGTTCAGCATGACTGTGTACAATATCTGACATGCATACGAAAAAATATGGTGAGATTATGTAAGGAGAGCATGCAGAAATATAGAGTGATGGTAACAACCAGTGGATCGACGTTTTTCCGTTGAACCAAAATAGCCCTAATGGATCGACATGAATGTATAGTAATAAGTGATGCAACAAGTGTACAACCTCTTTGCCGTAGCCGTGTCGCTGAAGCAGTTGAGGCAGAGGTGGCTGTCGGAGGTGTGGAGGAAGATCTGAGGAATCTGTAGACGGCGTCCAGGGCACTGCTCTATTGTGATGGATCGTTCTATCGTTGGAGCAGCTCCGGTGAGCCGTAAGACGTCAAGGCTGAAGTAGCACAAGACAGACATCGTCAATCTCAAGTGGGATTCTAATAGCATCTCCAATAGATGATGTAAAATGGATGTAAAATTAACATCACCAAAAACTACCTGACTACAACAGATGAGGTAAAAACTGTTGACTCTGAACTTAACTGTCGAAACTGAAATTAACTGTGGAATCTGAATGTTACTGTCGAAACTGAACGCAATGGTAGCAGAGAGGCACTTGACATGTAGTTTAGGGAGGGCCTGCAGTTCATCTTCAACCTGCACCCCCCTGAGCCGCCAGCCACCACCGGCCGAATCGCCGGCCCCAGCGCCGCCTCGCCGCCCCGAAACAACTCGCCACTGCCGCCCCGGCCAGCCCTCTAGGCCCCCTGCCCCCACCTGAACCCTAAGATAGATAGTGGGGTACCTCTCCGGTGAGCCCCCGTCCCCGCTGCGGGTGGTTCTTCCTTAACTCCGGCG
>NC_041381.1:191803930-191893240 GCF_002162155.2 Triticum dicoccoides
AAGTGTGGCTTAATCGGAGCAGAGCAGTAGCACGAGCGAGGGGGAGAGAAGCAGCAACAGCTGGGCGAGCGAGCGATCGAGCGAGAGCCGGAGCAGCAGCAGCAGGGCGAGCGAGTGAGCGAGAGCCGGAGCAGCAGCAGCAGATCTGGCTGGTATGGACGCTGCCGCCGAAGGGGCCTTGCACTGGGGTAGAGCCGCCGTGGAGATGTCGCCCGCGGTGCCGGCTTCAAGGTAGCCGCTCCATGGGGGTGCGGGATGGAGCATCGTCGGCGCCGGGAGGTCGAGTTAAGGAGAAGGTGCGATGCGATGAGTGTACAACCTCTCTGGTGGCGCCGAGCAGGCCTCGGCTTCGTCCGAGGA
Source organism: Triticum dicoccoides (assembly GCF_002162155.2). Taxonomy (NCBI): domain Eukaryota; kingdom Viridiplantae; phylum Streptophyta; class Magnoliopsida; order Poales; family Poaceae; genus Triticum; species Triticum dicoccoides. The sequence goes on from NC_041381.1 coordinate 191,804,291, forward strand.
GTCGGTGAGCATGATGCGGTTCTGGTGGAATAGGTTAAGGCGGCACTATGGGGATGGAGCAGCCGTGATAGACGAGGTGATCGTCGGAGCAGCTCCTTGGAGGTGGAGGATGGGGAGGCTGAACCGGTGGGCCGGCGAGATGGACGACGGATCCTCATCCGGGGAGGTGGAGGAGGGAAGTCGAGCTGTTGCGGTGGACGACGTCATCGGGGAAGAGGCTCCGGCTGGGCAGCGGTGATGTGGCAGACAGAGGAGGGTGGGGTTTCGCGACTGGAGTGGAGAGGTTATGGCGGCCTGGGATTTCGGATGGCGAAAAGGGGGCGATGGGAGGGGGTGAAGCATGACTTAGGGACGCGCTTGTCCAAAATGTAGGGTGTGTTACAAAAGTAACCCCACTGGTTTGAACTAGCGGCCCTTTTGGCTCAGGGTTAGAAGGGGGATTTCGCGTGTCAGGATTTGGCAGCTAGAGGGAGTTTTGGCGCGTGTTGTAATTTCAGGATAGCAAGGCGCGGGTTGTGAAGGCGCCAGTTTTGGGAGCATGATATCTGAATTTTCGGGATATAACAAGACGCGGGTTGAATTTTAGGGACAAGCCTAACGTGTAGTAATATTGTACTTGTACGTACCAAATCAATTCACACTTCCCTCAACCAAAAAGAAAACGAAAAAAAATAAAACTATTCACACCACACAAAGATAGAGTCTTGCCCCGTTTTACTATACAAATGCTATTCAAAGCTACTCCCTCCTTCCATCTATATAGGGCCTAATGCGTTTTTTGATGCTAACTTTGACCAAATATTAGAGTAATGATATATGACATGCAACTTACACAAAGCACACCGTTAACTTCGTCTGTGAAAGGTTCTTTCAATGATATAATTTTCACATTGTGCATGTGATGTACTATTAATCTTGTCAATAGTCAAAGGCGGTCTTAAAAATCTCATTACGCCCTATATAGATGGAAGGAGGGAGTATGAATCCATGTTATGTCCGATTAATTTTTTTCGCTTTGCTGGTGCTTTCCAAATGTCTATAGTACCGCTGCAATTCGAACTAAATTTGAATTCGTTTATCTATTTCAATAAGAATCTACAATCATGATTGTTGCCAACTTCAACCATCATAGTTTCCTTGCTATCCGCCAGATATAAATCGGACGACCTATAATGCAGGATGGCAGGCACACCATCATCAACAACTCCGTTTTTTTATAAGAGTAGAGATAAAATATATTAAATGTAGTATAACATGTTCATAAACACACCATGTGTATCACCGTTATATATATTCACACATGCGTCGGTTTAGAACACTATGATAAATTCTTCAAATATCCGAATTCGCTTTTTATAATGAAGTATATATGATCTCTATTCGTCTTTTACACCCACACAACCCTCTTATCTTTGTAGCTAGCGCTAACTTTCTCTTGTGCATGCACATGCCCGCATCCCTCTCACCCTCCCTCAGCATTCTCTAGCTCCATCGCGCAAATTCGTCTTTTCACTTTAGCTCGTTCACCCACGGTGTGTGTAGCCCCCCTAGCTCCTTCTTTACGGCACACATCGATTGATATGCCTCTCTAGCCAGGTGTGCCTAGCACAAACACAAGCTTCCCCTCTTCTCTTGTCACCATCCATGCCTCACTCCCACCACTCTTTTCATCGTTCTCGTACTCGCACACTCCTCCCCGCTCGATATAGTATGCCTCTCGTACCACCTCCTACATGCATCCCTCTATCTCTATCCTTCTCCTTGTGCCTCCTTTGCTTCTAACACACACACATGCATCTATATCGATCGATCTCCCAACATATACCTGGATCGACTTTAACTACCCCCCATCGATCGACGTACCTTACAAGTTATGTCTCTCCTTTCTCTAACAAAGGGCGATTGATCTTCCTATGTAGTTATGTCTGCTTACCACAGCCACATCGTCCCCCCTCATCATTCGTGCATGCCTCCTGACCCGTCTCTCACACGCACGTGCACAGACAACAAGCAGCCATCTCCTCTCCTTTTGATATTGCGGGCGTGCCCTTCGTTTGTCTAGCAAGCCTATCCCACCATTTGTTAGAAGCAACTCCACTACCACCCCCTCCAACACTCTAGCTCTGTCTCTCTCCCAACCTTATTCCTCTCCTGCACATATGCATGGATGCCGATCAATCTCCCTTAATACATGAGGCAGATCGATCTCCTTAATACATGAGGTAGGCCTCTCTCCTCCTCCACACATATACCAGCCATTGTATCTCTATAGTTAATTGGGCCTCCCTCTTCCCCCACCACACACCGATAGTCGAGCGCTGCAGGTAGGTATCCATGCCACAGATACAAACTGCACATGTCCCCTCTCACGTTCCAGTAGGCCAGCCACTCTATATCTTTGACGTGGGCACACACAAATTCGATGGCACTCTTTATCGATCGCGCGCGCACACACACACATCATCCCTCTTTTCGATTCTATGGACACCTCAAGCCGGTGATACCTCCACTCTCTTCCCGTGGATCGCCCCCTCTATATATATGTTATATCCAGGACTCTATTTCACACACATTGCATATGTTACATTTTTTGATTGACCCCCCCCCCCAAAAAAAACTCTCAAGAACCCACACACTATATCTCTCTAGGTTTGTATCTCTCTCACACAACCCCACGTAGGTGGTGTACATATACAAGAAGAGAATAGGTGCACCATGCACGTACTCACGCTTCATGCCCAGCCACACCCGGGCGGGTACACGGTGGAGCTCATTTCTTTACGAAATGGCAGCCCACGTGCTAATTTGAACGCCTGTAGCGGTTGTTTACCTAGGGAGGTCGTGTACCACGCCTGCACGAAACAAAGTTCGACTTGACGCATTGCTGCGTTATTTTTATATAAAGTTATAGCGCTCAATGGCACGTACATAGAATATAAAATGATTTTTATGGAGAAAAAGGTAGTCCGCTCACTATATACAATGGAGCCTTGTGTGCCTGGTTTGTCGTTCTTCAGAGTATCTCACACAAGGCTGCAGTGGCCTCTCTCTCTCACCGTTGGTCACTGATCCGGCCGCATCCCGTCCACCGGGGGAAAGGGAGTGCGGTGGCCTCTCTCTCTCTCACCGTTGGTCACTGATCCGGCCGCATCCCATCCGCCGGGGGAAAGGGAGGAAGTGCATCGTTTCTCTGTTCGACGGCGCCGAGGCAGCACGTCCCGATCTGCGGTACACGCCGTTCTATCTGACCAAGCTCCGGCGCGGCAGGGCCTACGCCACCTGCTCGCAGATTCCGCCCGACGCTGCTCACCTAGTTACATCCCGACAACCTCCAGGTATCCCCTCCGGCCTTGCTCCACTGCCCGTCTTCCCACGTCGCTGCATGTGGATCTTCCATAGTTCTTTGCCCAAAACGTAGCTCATCCAGCGTACTTTCCATATTGCATTCTCGTCCTCACACCATTTTAGACAAACACAACCCTGTTGTTATCTTCCCTTAGGGCAAGGAATATGCTTCTTTTTTGTCGTCGCATGTGTCATCAACTGTTATTGGCCAGTAATTGTTTCCTTTCTACCTCTTTTTTGCAAACAGGGCTATCCATTTCACCTCGTTGCTATTGCAACCTTTTGGTGATCTGCACAAATCACTTTTTTCTTAAGAGTGTTTTGTGCAGTTGTACTAAAATGTCACATGGGCAACGTCTCTACATTTCAGTGCGATTGCAGAAAGGGAGATTGGTTTTGCTCTATCCTCCTCATCCAACTCCGAGCCTAATCTTCTCCAACTAGTTAGTCTTAAGAGAGACTGCAAAGGTGACCGGCTTCTATTTATGTGTTTATTGTTTCATCAGCAGTCCTCTATTATCATAATCACACTTAATATCTTTGAAATAGGGACGCTCAGCTCTATTTTAGTGGAACTGCACAAAATGATTGGAGTGTTGCATGCTCCAGACAACTACTTTTTTCCCAACATGCCTTGTTGATTTAGACAGAGCTGGGGGGGGGGGACGTTGCTGCCAATGAAAGCATGGACCAATTTAATTTAACACCTTCTCACAACTCTGTCTTCAGTTGTGATGTAATTATTAGCTCTGATCTGCTAATAATTGACATGCATTAGCAAGGAAGTTAGTTTTTTATTGTTTCCGAAAGAGCATCGATGGCAAGACACGCGAAATAGAAGTTGAAAGCTCACACCATTGTACAATTTCATGTCTCGCTGGAAAATTATTTGTATAGTACGTCAATTATGTAAACAAATGATGGAAGCTTGATAGCATTGCCAGAAGCCTCTTCATCATCCGGGTCCATGTGCCATGCACAAAATTATACTACTTCGTTCCTAAATATTTGTCTTTTTACAAATTTCAAACGGGCATATTTTAGAGTGTAGATTCACTCATTTTGCTTCGTATGTGTACTCCCTCCATTCCTAAATATTCTATTCGTCTTTCTAGAGATTTCAACAAGTGACTACATACGGAGCAAAATGAGAGAATCTACACTCTAAAATATGTATATACATCCGTATGTGCCAGTCCATTTGAAATCTCTAAAAAGACAAATATTTGAGTAGTCACTCGTTGAAATCTCTAGAAAGACAAATATACTCTGGAGTATATTTAAGAACCGAGGGGGTAGTGCACAACTGCATGGGAGACTCGGCCTGGTCGTTGCGCCGCATTAATAGTGAGTAATGAGCAGTCAAATCGTAAGCGCCACCTTTCCCACTGTAAGTTGCTCTGAAGAAGCAACCGTCAATACGCTCTTCTTTGAATCCGCTCATACTACTCCATCCGTCACTGTTTATACAGCGCGCTTCAGAAAAAAGAAAAAAGATCTGTGGGACCAAGGCGACTAGCGATCGGCCTGAAAAATAGCATTGATAGTTATAGCACGACATCTATCACTAGAGGGAATAATGCGTACACACATGCATGCAGTGCTTCCACCCCGGGTACACACATGCATGCACTTACTCCACTCCGTAGTTACATGGAGAGAAAATTGTGGACTTGATTGCGGTTACCATGCCCTAATTAATTGAGCATTAAACCAAACGCGTCTAAAGTCTTTCTGGTGGTGGAAATGCATTGAGAGAAATGCATCATAATGAAGCGCACCCTGTAAACTGTGACAGAGGGAGGAGTAGTATGAAGGTTCAAAACCAAGTACGCGTATGACCAGTCGGTCAACGCACCTCCTCTTGGCATATCACTGACACGTGGGATAGGAGTGTGAGCAAACCGATCTCAATTGACGGCAAAGAGCCAACCCGTTGTTCCTTGAGAGAGACGAGGAGCGAGAACCCACACAGACGGGTTCGCTTGGAGGCCAAGATATATTCGAGCATGGTTGGTTGATCGATATCATTCATTACATGTTGGGCTGCCGTTTTCCGCCCTTCTCCGGAATAAACGTGCACTTTATCAGAGATAAAAAGAAATAAGAGTACAAACGCTCCACCATGCGGTTCTAGTAGTACTACTACTTGTACTACTGCGCTTGGCTCTTCGCCTCTTCGTGAAGTTGAACAATGATGGTACTCCGCATGTTGGGTACTACAGTGACAATCTGACACCGAATGGACTGATGCATGTCCACAGAGGGTAGGTTGCATTAGTCAAAAGGCGTAAGCGAGCTTCACCTTGTCCTGCAAGCTTCTCCTCGTTCAGCGAGTTGACGGGACACACCAAAAAGTAGTGCTAGTCCATACTCCCTCCTTTCCGGTTAATATGGCTTAATCTTTTTTGCGGGTAACTGAGAGAGCTTTATTCATATATAAGCATTCTTAGGACGATCAGCCAAGACACTGGTCACTAGGAAGCGAGGCACCCCGCAAAAAAAGAAGTAGGAAGCGAGGTGTTTCATCAAGCCAGCTCTCGGCCACATTCAAAGTGCAGCAAGCACGGTTCGCACAAAGATGTGCCGCAAGGTTTGCTGACCTGTTTACATGCTGAATAACAAAAAAAGAGGAAATATTGCCGAGCGCTACTATTTGTAACAGGATATGAGCCAGAATTAAGCGAGAATTGTGGCGAGTGTTCCATGCAATCAACTCCCATTATCACATGCGAGAACCGTCGAAGAGAACCAAATGTGTTGAAGATTGCTTTATCATATTTTAAAATTATAATAAGAGTGCAGACGCTCCTCCATCCGGTTCCTAGTACAAGTATAGTACATACCTTTATAGACTATATTAGTAAACTTTGCGCTTTGTTGTTCGCCTATTCGGGAAGTCGAACAATAGTAGCACTAGTAGTATAGTGTATGCTTCTGGCAATCTGACACCGAATTAACTGTTGCACGTCCACCGCCTGAGCGAGGGAGAGCTTGCATTAGTCAAAAGTTTCTCCTTGTCCTGCGAGCCACCGCGCGCAAGTAATGCTAGTCCATACTACCTCCTCTCCGGTTAATATGGATTAATTTCAAGAGATAAATACACTGTCTGTCACTATATATTTGTAAAAATACGGTCAGTGGACTTCATAATAAGCTCATTGCACTCAATATATATATTTTCCGGTGTTTATACGGTCACTAGCTCACCCTGACTGAGTATGTGTGTGCATGCACGTGTAGGTTGAGCACTTAGCGTGACCGTGTGTGTTCCGTTGTGTGCTCGTACATGCATGCATTAGGGCATCACGCGCGTTTTTGCATCCATGTGTACGTGTGACTGTTGCATACACGTAGGGGGAGTACGTGTAGGGGCCACTAAGGAGTAGTCAAATCACAAAGTAAGTTAGTTGGAAGAAGCAACCATCATTTCACTCTTGAATGACACGTACGCAATATAAAATGGTTGATATGGAGAGAAAAAGAAAACCACTATATATACACTAGCAAGAGCCTAAGCTACAAGCCTGCTTGCTAAGGTTGCTCTCTTCACAAGCATAGAACGCCGGGCCTGATCCCGCAACTGGGGGAAGGGAACAATGTTCTGTGTAGACGCGGTCGACATCGGCGAGGGAGAAAACCCATAGTCGGTGCGTCCCGATCGGGGGTCACCGCGGTTTGGGCCGATGCCGCGTCCCAACCGCCCTTCTAGCTACAACCCGACGTCCTAGGTAGTCCATCTTCCTTTTAGAGTCGGCTTGCTCCACTGCCGTAGCTCCATCTCCATGTCGATCTTTCTCTACTTCTACCGGCTTCTACTTGTGATGAGTTTATGTCTCATGAACTAGTGCTAGTACTATTATTCTAATCACACTTCTTTAATATCTTTGCCATCAGGGATGCTCAGGTCAATTTTAGTGGAACTGCACAAAAGCATCATATGATCCGAGGGTGCCAGCCGTCTTTTCTTCGACAGGTTCTACCTGGCCAGGGAATTAAATCATGTTTAGGGTTTAGGGTTTAAGTCGTAGTGACCCCATCAGCAGTTTTTCTTTCGTACACGCTCTCACAAATTTTTTCTTTAGTTGTGAAGTAAATATTGGCTATGATCTGTGAATCATTGAGATGCATCAGCATGCGTGTTAGTTTTCCTTTGTATTTGATGGAATGTTGTAACGGGGCAACCTTGGAATAGGAATGAAAATGGAGTGGAAAGTTTCCATTTTTCCAGAGAAAAAAGGAAACGGGAGAAACCAACATTTCGTTTCGTTGGATCGCGCCATCGAGCAAAACCAACGTTTAAATCATGTCTGTCGTGTTCGTGTCTCACCCTCCTCCATGGCTCGACCCCACACGGTCGCTCGGCATGCCACTCACCGCAAACCAAGTATTCGATAACTTTGCCGCCTGCTTGTCGATGGATCGCGCCATGGAGTACTACTAGCACTACTGGAAGAGATTGACGAGTTGGGGGAGGACAGCTAGCTGTAGCACGGACTCGCAAAAACTTTTTACATGCATGTCGTAGCCGGCTATTGCGACCTTTGAACACAGAGCAGCCGCGTGCACCCAGAAGCGGCGCGGGCGACGCTCTCTCGGCCGGCACGCCGCTTCAATGCCGGCGCCAGTGAGAGGTCGCATTCGCTCTGGCCGGGCATGAATATGGCACTGACCGTTTCGGGCGGGAAGCACGCGCGGGTGATGAAGAGGGTTTGGGTTGGTCAGGACCGACCGTGGCAGCGGTCCGGACGTGCGCAAACAAGAGATGTTGTACGTTAATATTGCTGCGTATATAATTAACAATGTAAATAATGTGCCAGTTGGACAAATATGATTGGAGATGGAGATGGAAATGGAATTTTACGTAAACACGGATATGCATGTCTATGTCTATGTGTGTGTGCACGACGACTCTCGCGATCTGGAAGCGGGGGCGTGTTTTTGATCGAGTTTTCTTTCTTGGTACGTTAGAAAATCAGTTTGTCTAATTCACATCTAGATGTTATTTAAGGATATCACATCTAAGCTACCACAAGTATATAATGTAGCAACAAGAAACAAAAAAAACTAGGACAAAAAAAATAGACCACAAACAGAGTGGACATCAACTTAGATGTGACATAACTATGTCACATCTAGATGTGTCCTAGACAGACCCTTAAAAAATTGTCCGCCAGTTTTCGTTTCTTTTTTCCGAGAACGCGCATATTCTATTTAAAACCACTGCTATGGAGAGATTTTTTCTCCATTATAGCCTCTTGTTTGATAGAGTTTCTCGCGTCTCGCTCTCTCACCCTCTCCATATCAAAACAAGATGACAGTGTCCAGTCTATCTCTCTCCTCATCGGTGGTCACATATCCGGCCGAATCCCGTCCGCTGCGGGAGGTGAGGAGGTGCAGCGTTGACGTTGTCGCTGTCGGCGACGGGGGGAGCCGATGTGCACCGTCCTCTCGGAGCCAGCACTGGCGCGGACGAAGATCCTCCGCGCCCTTGTTCGCTGCCGTCGTGTGGGCAGATCCCGCCCGCCCGCCTAAACGACATCTCGCCCACCTAAGGTATAACTTCTTGTACTGGTCCAACTCCCCAGGTCGCTGCGTGCGGGTTTTCTTCTATGCGACTACTCCCCAGCTCCCCATAGCTAGGGTTTGTCAGCTGGTCCAACATCACCTACTAGTACTATTATAGAGGAAATGCCACTTGAGAAGTTGTCCTGATTTATGCCTCGGTGGAGGTATACATGTTGTTTCGACAAAAAGTACATGGTGGTTGTGCGGTCATTGTCCATATGGTGGTAGTACTATCACTGGTTAAATGAAGAAATGCTTTTTTTCTCGGGTATCCTGGTTTAGTTCCCATCAAGATATAATTATGATGCTTCTGTTTGTTGGTGTACTTTTCATTAACCCTTTTCTTATATTTTTGGAAACAGCGATGTGTGTGTCCATACCCGGGCATGTCTTCCAAAATTTTAGTGGAACTGCACAAAATTGGATGGCCATTGTTGTTCCGCCTCACTGTCCTCTGCCACGTGGTTCTTCCTTCTTCGAGCTTGATTACTGAGAAGAAACCGACCACAGTGAGGATTTGTCGAACTTCATAGGTGCCTCACCCAAACTTGATGCCAAATGGATGATGCATCACCACGATGACCTATCGATGCTCATGGTCGCGCCTCATGGTTGCGTCGGCTGGTGAAGCTGTTCGATTTTCAATGAAAAACAAGCCATCTTCCATCAGCGCTCTTTGCTTGTTACGCACAAAGATGATATCCTTCGTCAGTTCACCTTGGTTGCGTTGGAGACGCAGTCGTCTTTCACGTTGGTGCAATTTTATCACACAATTGGCTATGAACCAAATGTTTCCTCGAAGAAGGATCGACGTTGGTACTAAGAGCATAAGTTTTGTATTGATTTCTAAGCCTTCTCACAACTTTGTCTCCAGCTCCCCTGTAATTTTATTTGTCCAGCTATTAACTTTGATTTAAAAAATGGTGTGGACTAAAAACCCGGATGGACGTAGTAGCCCTCCATTTTTATTTACTCCGCATATTAGATTTGACTGAAGTCAAACTTTGTAATACTCTCAAACCTTTCTGATAATAGAAATTAAAATTCTTTATTTGTACACACTCTTACACGTTTCCAATAATTTGGCGCATGTGTGGTTGTTCACTTAAGGGAGGGTAGTGTACCACACGTGAAGGACAGGAAGTGCGACCAGGACGCGTGGGCGTGGATCGTTAGTTCATCAGAAGTAGTACTAGTTTTCTTCACTGTACATTAAATAAAGAGTTTCGTTTCGTACTTACACAATTTAAAATGATTGTTATGGAGAGAATAAGAAAACCACTCCACTATATATTAGTCGTATACACACGAGAGTACTATATGGACGCAGCTTCATTGACTTAGTGCACCTGCCTTTGGGTTTATGACAGGTGGGCCCAAAATGTGGCTGGCTCACCTGTCATACAGCCAAAAGCAGATGGAGTGAAGGCACCAGAGCTCAGTCCGTACTATATTAGTATATATATAAGCGGGAGCCTCATCGCTTGTTCGCTAGGGTTTGCACTCTCCACACGCTCGCTGCAATACATATATGTTACACGCTGGAGGCTCAACATTCATTTGCTAGGGTTTGCTATATTCACAGTCTCTCACCCTCTCTTCACCAGATCTAAACAAGACTGCGTTGGCCTCTTGTCTCTCTCTCCCCCCTCACAGCTGGTGAAGGAGGCGTCCGTATCTCGTCGCACCGGGAAGGGGAGGAGGTGCAACGTTAACTCTATCGCCTTTGGTGAGGGAGGCAATCCACTGCCGGCTGCGCTATTCTATTTCACCCAGCGCCTGTGCGGGAGGGCCACCGACCCCTTCTTCCTCACTGCCGTACGTAGTGTGGGCAGATCCGGCCTCCCGCCGCACGCCTTGCCACATCCCGACGACCCATCCCGACAACCCTAAGGTATAAGTTTCCTTGAAACAGTCGTTGCTCTAGCTGCATGTGGATCTTTTTTGATCTGTAGTCGAATCTAGGTCTTGGTTCAAAGAGGAAATAAAGGTGCGATGGGGTGGAGCATGAATCTAGGACGTGGTTCAATGAGGAAAGGAGGGAGGAAAAGTAGTATAGACTTGCTATCCAGCCGCTTTGTTGGTAGACAAGGGAAAAAGGATGTAACCCAGTACACACATCTGCAAGGAACCGATCTCTTTGTTGAAAAGGGAAAGAAAGTAGGGGGGGTCGGGTAGTTTGTGCAGGACTAGATTTGTTGCCCTCACATAGGAAAAAAGTTCAAAGAGAACAAATATGGGACCAACACAGATATGCTGCTTGGCTACATACTCTGCATCACCCATTTATACATGTGGACGCACATGGTGCTAGCATGTCCCATACAGCTATTTTACTGTTGTTAATCTAAGAATGCCGCCGGAAAATTGAAGCAATGCCACTGTTAAAAGTAAATTACATTTTTTAACGAATGTTGTTTCAAGAGAGTGTCTCTGTTAATATGAATCAATGCAACCGTTTTAGAAATGCTACTATCCTACTTTGTTTTCCATCCAAGATAAGTTAGATGCTTCTTTCTGTCACCGTTTGTTTCATCCTCCTTTATCGGCAAGTAATTGTTTCCTTTTTTGCCTCTGTTAAAACAGGGGTATCGATTCAACTTGTTGCTATTGCGACATTTTGCTTCGCTACTCGAAACACTTATGTTTTAAGAGTGTTTTGTGCAGTTCAACTTGAATGTCATACTGGTGACTTTGCTTAATTTTGGTGGAACTGCACAAAAGGAGATCGAGATTTGTTTCCAGTGTTCCTGTCGAGTTGTTTCAAATCTTGGTCTCAACCACATGATATCTATTCAACTTGTTGCTATTGCGACATTTTGCTTCGCTACACGAAACACTTTGCTTGATTTCAGTGCAACTACACAAAATGAGATTGGATTTCCTATTCGTGTTAGCAGATTCGTATTTTATCCTTGTGTTCTCATGAAAGGTCAGTACAGGCCTTCATCCACATGATTGTGCAGTGTGCTTTGAGATGTTGTGCTACTTGTATTGGTACTGTTTTAAATAAATGTTGAATTGAAGCTATTGTATTGTTGTCTTTTCCCATTAAGTAGTGAACAAAAATGGGACCAACCCAGACATGATGCTTGCTGCTTTGTTACAACAAACTCTGCATCACCCCCTTTATAAGTAGATGGAAGCACATATTGTTGTTGCACCCACTCTCCCTTGGAACTGTTTATGCTTTTCGTTAATCTAATGTCGCTGGGCAAATTAAGCAATGCCACTCTCAGAATTAATTAACAACTGAATCATAGTTCAAAACTGCAACACTTGTTAGGAATGATACTATCCTGCTTTGTAGTTCTTTCTACATGTTTAACCAAGGTATTGTTAAGATAATGTCTCTTTAAAAATGAATCAGTTGCATTGTTTTAGGAATGGCACTTTTCTGCTTTGTCGTTCTTTATACATGTTGAACCAAGGCATTGTTAAGATAATGTCTCAGTCAATATGAATGAATCACACTGATGGAGAATTGCTCCTCTCCTGCTTTGTTTCCCATTAAGACAAGTCATCAACCGTTATTTCTCAGTAATTGTTTCCCTTATACCTATTGTTGCTTACAGGGATATCAAAATTAAAGCTCGGTTTTATTCCGACTTCGATTTTAGTTGAACTGCACAAAAGGAGCCAATGTGTCCAAGCCAAACTGCTGCGTTACTGGGTCCAGTTGGTCGTTCCACTTTGCAGAAAGAAGCAGTCACTGGATGCGGTACATTACAGAAGGAATGACCGAGAAGCTTTACAGAGTATTATTAGACACCGGTGACATGACTAGTCTGCAGAGACCATTGGCAATTTAACAACACGTGGGGTGCCCTGGGCAAAAAGTGCCCAAACAAGTACAAGAAGCTAAGACAGGACACGATCATAGGCATTACATATTTTGAATGGGAAAAGCTTGTCAAAGTTTAATCATTGATGTTAGCAAGAAGACGTTAGTTTAATATATTGGAAATTGAAAACCTTGTCAAAATTTGCTCATTGATGTTAGCAAGAAGAGTTAGTTTAATATATTGGAATTGGAAACCTTGTCAAAATTTGCTTATTGATGTTAGCCAGAAGACATGCATTTGATATTTTTGAGTGGGACGCCCTTGTTGTGAGCAGCGTCGAGTGTTTTTTCCTATTCCTGTGTTCAGTTTAGAAGTAAATAGTTACTCTGCTGAGATATTCCTGTGTTAAGAGTTTGTTCTGAATATTGTCTATGTAATGCCAGGCCTTGTGTTTGATTGCAAAGTTGAGCTTAGAATGTTGTGGCATGCGGCATCACGAGCTGTTCACCGTGCCTCCTGAGAATAATGCTTCATGATATTAGGCCGTGATTGGATCGTCATTTTCCAAACAAAACCGCTTGTAAAACTGACGCTTGTAAATTAAAGCAGATGGTCTCGGGCGAAGGCGCTTGGTTGGTCGATTTTGACTAGTAAAATATCAGAAGTACTTCACACACGATAAAAACGCAGAACGCCACTCGGATGATTGCTAATCCAGCCGTTAGCTGCTGTTTCAGCCTTGCCCATGGATGGCATGATACGCACGTCGTGCATGTATCGTCTGGTAATGTCGTCCATATAGCAATGCTCGTAAAATATACACTGGTCTCTCAAATTACATGCGTAACCTGCTGGTTTTACTTACAGGCCTCGGGCCTTCCGATGACGAGTAAATTACACTTGTATGTTAATACAGGTTTGAAATAAACGAGAGCTCCCAAGCGCGGCCTTACTGTTTCATGCCATCTCATTTTCTCGAAGGTGCTCATAGGTGTCCGATGATCCTGACTTCCTAAATGAGCAGTGGGCGCTGTATTAGACCTCCGTAGGGCCCACGAGGCCCTCTCCGTTGTCCTTCGAGTTGTTGCGCTCACCGTGGCGCCGAGCATTGTGAACATGGTCAACGAACATGAGGATTCAGGAGATGACTTTATTTTGACTGGATGACACTAGGGACCCACTAGGGCCATAGCCGTACGTACGCAAGTGCCTCCTTATTATGTACAACTGTTTTTTTGCTTTCTCCTGGTTTCCTAACATCACGGTCCCACTCCATTGTCAACCTATGTAGTCAATATAAATGAGAGAATTGCACAAGGTGCGGCTGATAGCTGGCACCAAGCAGCTCGAGCAGTATTTGTGTTTTTGTGGCGTGAGCACTGCAGAGTTTTTCTTGGCGATGATTTCGTTGTTGTTCAGAGGAGAGCAGGGTATTAACTGGGCGGGCTATGGCCCGTCTAGCCCAGGCCAGATATCCAACCCAGATACTACTTTTTTCAAGATGAAAATGGCTAGCCCAGCTATACGTCTTTTTGAGGAATACCCAGGCAAGGTCAACTTGTTATTCTCCGCCCCGCTGGGCTGCAAATCTTTCCTAGGAGGGATGCATTAGGCTTAACAGGAAAATGGGCTTTAAAATAAATAAATGGGATGTACTTATAAAAACTGGGCAGTAACTATAAAAAAATGCACCAAACACGAAATTAGTTTATAAAATATTATTTATGGATTTTGAAAATCTTAAATTTTCATTGTTGCGCGCGCAATGTTTCGTTGGATTTTTACGTAATACAAATTTATATTTAATCTGACTAGAAATTTCGGGATAAAAATATTTCGGATCCCATCAAAATGTGGGAAATTTTATTGAATTCTGTCTTCAATGGTTGGTTGAAATCATTAATCGTTGTCCTAGCTAGAAAATGGGTTGTACTTTTAACAAACTATAAATGGGCTGTTGTAAATTCCATTAGAATTCAAATGGGCTATAAGTTCTCTGCCACACACTTGTGGGCCTACTAAGTGACGCGTCCCCTAAAAAAAATAACTTGGCGCATATGCAAGGATTTGTCAACTTATTATAGTCAACACACGGTTCTAGCAGCAGTGGCCGTTCGATGTCTATCCAACGGATGTCGTGCTTCTTCTTCAATCTCGAATATTCTTAGCTTCGGCCGCCCAAAAAATGATTCCTCCCCCTGACATCCTGGGCGCACCCTTTTGGAGGCTGACCTGTGGGCCTACCAAGTTGGAGCGTACCAAGGGCTTTGTCAACTTAGTCAATATAAACGATTCTAGCTTCAGTGACCGTACGATGTCCATCCAACAGCCGTAGTGCTTCTTCAACCTATGGTCTTCTTGGTCCAGCCGCCCAAAGCAGCGCCGGTTGTGCCGCTTGCTCTTGCCTCCCGTGGCCGGCTGTGCTGCCGTGGAGGCCTCACCGCCCCCATACTACTCCCACCGCTGGCCAGGCCATCCCTCCACTCACCCACACCCCCTGTTATTCTGCGGCGACGACAGCCTCACACTGCAGCCGAACCAGTGAACCCTCATACTCCTCTCCGCGCGGGTTTCCACTTCTGCGTCTTCTCGGGCTCCGCATCGTCCCCTTCCTAGGCGTCGCCGTCATCCACCGCCCTGGTGCTCTCGGCGCGGCGTGGTCAACGTGGTCAATGACCGACTTCCATCGGAAGAGTACTGTACATGGAGAGGCTGACAGCTGGGTCCACGACGGCTGCAAGGAAGTGCCTCCTTATTATGCACAAAATAATTATTCCTCCACCTGACAGTAGGGACCCACCGGACGGGCCACCTTATTTCGCAAAAAAAGTTCCCCCCCTGACTGCTGGTAGCCACCGGACGGGCCACCGTATTTCGCGATAAAACGTTCCCCCCGCTATCAGCTTGGACCCATCGGAAGTGCCTCTTTATTACGCACAAAAAAATGAATACTCCCCCTGCTAGCTGGGACTCACCTTGGTGGGAAGATGACTTGTGGGCCTACTAAGTTGACAGGGACGGAGGGCTTTGTCAACTTAGTCAATATGAACGATTCTAGCTCCAGCGACCGTACGATATCCATCCAACGGCCGTAGTGCTTCTTGAACCTCTGGTCTTCTTGCTCCAGCCGCCCAAAGCAGCGCCGGTCGTGCCGCCTGCTCCTGCCTCCCGTGGCCGGCTGTGCTGCCGTGGAGGCCTCACCGCCTCCATACTACTCCCACCGCTGTCCAGGCCATCCCTCCACTCCACTCACCCACACCCCCTATTATTCTGCGGCGACGGTAGCACAACCAAACCAGTGAACCCTCGTACTCCTCTCCACGTGGGCATCCATTGCCACGTCTTCCCCGGCTCTGCGTCGTCCCCTTCCTAGGCCTCGCCGTCGTCCACCGCTGTGGTGCTCTCGGCGCGGCGTGGTCAATGTGGTCAATGACCGAATTCCATCGGAAGAATACTGTACGTGAAGAGGCTGACAGCTGGGTCCACGGTAGCCGCAAGGAAGTGCCTCCTTATTATGCGGAAAATAATTATTCCTCCACCTGACAGCAGGGACCCACCAGACGGGCCACCAGTATTTCGCGAAAAAAACGTTTGCCCCTGACTGCTGGGACGCACCTGACGGGCCACCATATTTCGTGAAAAAAAAGCGTTCCCCCTGCTGTCAGCTCGGACCCACCGGAAGTGCCTCCTTATTATACACAAAAAAATGAATACCCCCTGCTAGCTGGGACCCACCTTGGTGGGAGGCTGACTTGTGGGCCTACTAAGTTGACGGGGACGAAGGGCTTTGTCAACTTAGTCAATATAAACGATTCTAGCTCCAGTGACTGTACGATGTCCATCCAACGGCCATAGTGCTTCTTAAACCTCTGGTCTTCTTGCTGCAGCCGCCCAAAGCAGCGCCGGTCGTGCCGCATGCTCCTGCTTCCCATGGCCGGATGTGCTGCCGCAGAGGCCTCACCGCCCCCTACTATTCCCACCGCTGGCCAGGCCCTGCAGCGATGGCAGCCTCACACCGCAGCCGAACCAGTGAACCCTCGTACTCCTCTCCGCGCGGGCTTCCACTGCCGCGTCTTCCCTGGCTCCCTGTCGTCCCCTTCCTAGGCCCCGCCGTCGTCCACCGTCCTGGTGCTCTCGGCGCGGCATGGTCAATGTTGTCAAGGAACGACTTCCATCGGACGTGGACTGTATGTGGAGAGGCTGACAGCTGGGTCCACGGCCGCAGCAAGGAAGTGCCTCCTTATTACGTGGAAAATAATTATTCCTCCACCTGACAGCGGGGACCCACCGGACGGGCCACCATATTTAGGAAAAAATGTTTCCCCCCTGACTGCTGGGACCCACCAGCTGCACCTTCGCACGCAAGGAAGTGCGTCCGAAAAAAAAACGATTCGCCCCCCTGACTGCTGGGACCCACCAGCTACATCTTCGCACGCAAGGAAGTGCGTCCAGGCAAAAAAAATGATTCGCCCCCCTGACTGCTGGGACCCACCAGCTACATCTTCGCACGCAAGGAATGCGTCCGGGCAAAAAAAAAACAAAACGATTCGCCCCCTGACTGCTGGGACCCACCAGCTACATCTTCGCAGGCAAGGAAGTGCCTGACAGTCGGGACCCACCTGGTCAAAGCGTACGTACCATTGTCATTCTGGTCGCAAACGTGTACATACATACTGTTCGATGTAGAGGCACGCACGTGTCGTAGTAGTGGCGCACACGTGTCGTAGTAGAGGCGCGCACGTAGCATCTACACGTACGTACAGCGGCGAGGGTGCAAGAAAGAAAATACGGCCACGTACGTACATACGGGCAGGGTCTCGAACGCCTACTCGCGCATACATACATGGCTGGGTCGGAACGGAGCAACAACGTCGCCATCGTGTTCATGGGGAGGCAACGGAATGCGTCGTGTTCATGGGGAGGCAACGGAATGCGTCGTGTTTATCGGGAGGCAATGGAACGCGTGGGAGCCAACCGGCTGGGCCGGAACGGAATGCGTGGTCGTGTTCATCGGGAGGGCTTGGATGGAACAGGCGATGGAAACGAGGCCTGGCATACGGCACAACGGAGGAAACGGACCTCCTACATTCGGAACGGGGTCCTATTGATCGGGAGGGGTGTGGCGTACCGCAAAACGGAGGAAACGGACCTCCTACGGTCGAAACAGGGGTCCTGTTGATCGAGAGGGGTGTGGCGTACTGCAAAACGGGCAAAACAGACCTCCTACGGTCGAAAAGGGGGTCCTGTTGATCGGGAGGGGTGTGGCATATCGCAAAACGAATGAAACAGACCTCCTACGGTCGAAATGGGGGTCTTGTTGATGGGGAGGGGTGTGGCGTACCGCAAAATGGACGAAACGGACTTGTGTTGGAGCGCTACGGTCGAAACGGGGGGGAGGGGTGTGGCGTACCGCAAAACTGGACTCCACGGGATAATGTTCATCTCCACCGTCGGCCTCCTCCAGCCTTCACGGGCTACCGTCGACCTCCTCCAGCCTCCACGGGCTCCTGTTCATCCAGCCTCCACCGCGCGCTACTCCACCGGCTACTGTTCAACCACCCCTCCATCGTCTATTGTTCATCCATCCCTCCACCGTCTACTGTTCATCCAGCCCTCCACACCATGGGGTCCTGTTCAACCACCCCTCCACGGCCACCCCTCCACCGTCTACTATTCATCCAGCCTTCCACACCACGGGTTCCTGTTCATCCATAGGCAACGCCACCGCTCACTGTTCATCCACCCCCCCGCAACACTCACTGTTCATCCAATCGATCGGCTTCAGTTAGCAGCAGTAGTGAAGGAATCGCTTCATCGGGTTCAGTTAACAGCCATCGATCGATCGCTCGGGTTCAGTAACGCGTAGCCTGCAGTGCAATCGCTCGGATTTAGTTAGAGCCCAATGCCTCACTCAGGTTCAGTTAGAGCAAACCCCTCACACACATGCGCGTACCTGTACGAGAGAAACG
Source organism: Triticum dicoccoides (assembly GCF_002162155.2). Taxonomy (NCBI): domain Eukaryota; kingdom Viridiplantae; phylum Streptophyta; class Magnoliopsida; order Poales; family Poaceae; genus Triticum; species Triticum dicoccoides. The sequence continues at coordinate 191,822,958 of NC_041381.1, forward strand.
TGCATCGCTCTCCCACCGTAACTAGCAACTCCCCAAAATTTTCCTCCCCCTCGCTTCTACCACGGTTTTTTCCGTCATGGACGGCCCAAAGAATGTCATGCAGCTGCGTCTCCGGCCCGCCCAGGACGAAAAGCCCATTTTCTGTCATGATTTTTTGTCATAGAAGTAGGATCCCACCACATCTATGATGATACCGGGTTTTGTCACAATTATCATCATAGAAGTGTCATATGTATGATAGAAAAAAATTTCGTTCAGCCCAAAATGTCATGGATGTGTCTTTTTTTGTAGTGAACCTCTCGGTCCTAGCCTGTGTGTGAAACATGCTCTTGAGACTCTCGATCATATCGTAAGCCTCAACATTTTCAAAATGCTGTTGCAAATCGGGATCCATACAAGCCAGCATCAGACAGCTGATCTGCATTGATTCATCAACGAGTTTTTGTTAGGCATTCTTAGTTGTGGCATTAGCATTATCGGCAGGTTCCTCTGGAAGTGGATCCTCTAGAACATGTTCCTTTTTATCATGCTTGAGAACAATTCTTAGATTTCTATACCAGGTGGTAAAGTTTGTTCCATTCAGTTTATCCTTTTCCAGAATTGATTTCAATGCAAAGTTGGGTTGAGCAGGTGGTGCCATTGATCTACAACAGAAAATATGCAATCACTAAGCGATGTGTTTATGTAGAGTAATTCTAGCCTAAACAGAAATACTCCCACTGAAGTCAGCATCCCTCCGCAAACTCTCAGTGATTCAGGATCCGACTAGCGCATGCGACTAGTGAGCTTTAGCATCAAGGCTAGCCAACATACCTATCCGGTAAGCAACTCCTTGCTAATCGTATCTCTATACGACTCCTGTCGGTCGGGAAAGGTATCTCATACCCTAGCTCCCAACCTTCTTTGCCACAAGGCCCAAAACCGTTTTGATAGCCTTGTCAAGTTAACCTGGTGCAGTGCATGTCCGTGTCCGACACGAACCCTTCAGTTCAAGGACACCCAGCAGCACCCCAATTTTATGAGCCCACTACTTGACGTGCGAAGGTGCAACATCGGGAATGGCACTTTACTTGATATTCACGAGGGATCTTTCTACCATTCTAACATGCATAGAAAGAAAGAAGCATAACAATCACAAATATAACACATATTGTGAAATAGTATGGCTCCTTCATGGACGTTCTTCCAGGTCGGCTTCGACTCCGATGACCATCTAGAAACTCCATCTTGTTTGTCACTCCGGGACGCCAAGCCACGAACCTGATCTCTATTATCCAACTACTACAACTAGTAATGAATTTACATAGAGTCACAAGTCGACACGCATGTCATTATACAATATAATGATAGCACTTTGGCTCCTGCCGGCTGACAAACATGACACGCAGGCCACGTATAAATTACACACATGCATCACATACACATGAGCCATACTATTCACATCAAAGCTGCAATACAAAGTTGTGCATAGAGTCGCATTCTACCGGTTTGTGTGTCGGGTACGAAATACACGACGCTACGCACACGGTGGTTCCGCTAGCCGGTTAGCGGGCGGGGTTCGAAGGGGCAGCGCCCCTCGTGGGTACGGACAGCGCCCGACGTTTTCGAAAATCACAGATCGCATCTGAACTCCGTTCACGCTGAATTTTCTGATCTGACCGATCATATCGATCATCGCGAATCCAATTCGGATTTACGTTTCACTGTTAACCCCGATGGCGGATGACCGACTGGTAGGGGTAGATCATGTCATGACCTCATCGATCCCGATTGACAGAAAACATAGCCTCAACGAGCCCCATGTGCAGTTGATCACATCAACCATGCACATAGCCGATCTTATCAACGACAACAGATCTCATCTGCCGCCTCCACATATTTAATATGCATACGATCTGAATCCAAATCCTATAGCAGAGGCTCTGATGCCACTGTTGGGTTCTACGGTAGGGTGTGTCGGCTGCAAGTTAAAATTTCCTATAGCAGAGCAACCAAGAACATGCTACGACAGATGGATCACAGTTCGTTACCACTAGACGCGCAGTGCCGTGCAGCGGAAGAAGAGTTGGGGCAGCGCATCCGCGTGGATCGTCTCCTCCTTGTCCGATCTCCCTCGAACAGCCGGTCGTCCGATCCCACGTACAAGTTCGCCGGAGCAGCACAAGTGCACCTTCTCTAACGGTATCCGCGCGTGCAGGAGGAACACCGTGCGGCGGACTGCTAGGTCCGATCACACAGTCTGCGGCGAGTGGAGGTGGCTATTCGCAACACATGCAAACCCTAGTCACAGCGCCGAAGCGATCAACCTCATGAGTGTGCCGCACCTCCACTTTATATAGGCATCCGTCGCAGGCTCAACACTTGGGCCTCGCACGGACCCTAAAGCCCAAAGTCTACTCGGTCACGTTCCTAGTCCAGTTCGGATCACATCCGACCAGTGTCCTATGAACCAACCTCGTACGTTCCTTCCCTTAAGTGCGCGACCCCTTAGGTTCAACTCGGCTTGGTCGCAGTTCGAACCACCTCCGACCTGGACGTTTGGTAGCGGCCTCTAGCAAGGCATGCCAACCACCAAGCAGACTATGAAGCTGGTTAGGCGAACCTGTACAACGTGTCACACTTCTGTTCCCTTTGCTCACGATATATGTTGTCGGGCTCAAGGCGAGACTGTCATCCTTGTGCTAGCCCGACCTCTTTCTCGTTCCAGTGATACCGACCACAAACCGGATTATCTCATAATCCCTGTCGCATGGCCATGCTTATCCTGGTCGGATCACACGAGGGGCCCAAAGTATATCTCTCCTGATCGGAGGGGCAAATCCCATCTTGCTCGACCATGTCTCGTAGCATGGGACTGGACAAACCCGAAACCTACCTTTGTAACTACCCAGTCATGGAGTAGCGTTTGGTCGGCCCAAAGCAAGTCTATCACCATCCCGAGTACATGCGTCAGCTCAGGTCTTAGGACATAGAACGTATGTTGTACTAGAGACTCACAGATGACATATCACTGCGTCTCATAGTTGGGTCTGTCCGACTCGGACCTTATCTCGACTCTGATCCGACTACGTCGAATCCGACCAGACCTTTCCAAGTCCATATTATCCGGTTAGCATCCAATGCTCCATGGCCAGTGAGACCAAGCCATCGACCGTGTCATATGCTAGTCTAGTCGGCTGTGCGTCCACACAGTCCTTTCGACTAGGGACCTTTTAGGAAAGTCACCATACAATGCATAGTCCCACAAACAAGTCACATACTTGCCGATACACATCATTGATAATGTCCAAGGACTATCTTTATTCATAAACATATAGGAAATATCATCATACATGATTGCCTCTAGGGCATATCTCCAACAATTTTTCATTATAGAACTTGGCTTGTATATTCCAATGATGGGCTTCCTCAAAATGCCCTTGGTCTTCGTGAGCAAGCGAGTTGGATAAACACCCACTTAGTTTCTTTTGTTGAGCTTTCATACATTTATAGCTCTAGTGCATCTGTTACATGGCAATCCCTACTCACTCACATTGATATCTATTAATGGGCATCTCCATAGCCCGTTGATACGCCTAGTTGATGTGAGACTATCTTCCTCCTTTTTGTTTTCTCCACACCATTCTATTCCACATATAGTGCTATGTCCATGGCTCACGCTCATGTATTGCGTGAAAATTGAAAAGTTTGAGATTATTAAAGTATCAAACAATTGCTTGGCTTGTCATCGGTGTTGTGCATGATTAAATACTTTTGTGATGAAGATAGAGCAACAACCAGACTATATGATTTTGTAGGGATAACTTTCTTTAGCCATGCTATTTTGAGAAGACATGATTGCTTGATTAGTATGCTTGAAGTATTACTATTTCTTATGTCATTATGAACTTTTATTTTGAATCATTCGGATCTGAACATTCATGTCACAATAAAGAAAATTACATTGAGAATTATTCTAGGTAGCATTCCACATCAAAAATTCTGTTTTTATCATTTACCTACTCAAGGACGAGCAGGAATTTGGGGATGCTTGATACGTCTCCAACGTATCTATAATTTTTGATTGTTCCATGCTATTATATTACCCGTTTTGGATGTTTATGGGCTTTACTTTACACTTTTATATCATTTTTGGGACTAACCTACTAACCGGAGGCCCAGCCCGAATTGCTGTTTTTTTGTGCTTATTTTAGTGTTTAGAAGAAAAGGAATATCAAACGGAGTTCAAACGGAATGAAACCTTCGGGGGCGATCTTTTTGGAACAAACGTGATCCAGAGGACTTGGAGTGGAAGTCAATAAACAAGCGAGGCGGCCACGAGGGTGCCCGGGGGCCCCCCTACAGGTGGGCGCACCCCCACCCTTGTGGGGCCCTCGAGCGTCCACCGACCTACTTCTTCCTCCTATATATACCCATGTACCCCGAAAACATCAGAAGCGACCACGAAATACTATTTCCACCGCCGTAACCTTTTGTATCCACGAGATCCCATCTTGGAGCCTTTGCTGGTGCTCCGTCGGAGGGGAAATCGATCACGGAGGGACTCTACATGATCTCCAAGGTGGTGAGCGGCGAGCATGCCGAGTGCGGAGGAGCCATGGTGAGCGAGATGCCCAACATCACATGGCCATCAAGTACCTTTAATGATTCTGTCAAAGGATGGCAACAACAGTGGTTCTATGTCACAGAGCCACGTGGCACAAAATGGGCCGCGACCCCCGAATTCTGATTCGGAGCTCCTTTGCGGCTTACGTCCTGGCCCAAGAAGGGCCTGAACTAGTCTTCGCCAGACGAGCTGGCGGTGCTCCAAGCGCGTATCAAGGGTATGGAAGACAATAACATCAAACTTGTCAACGTAGTCCAAGTGATGTTAGTTCGACGTACTCTCCCTTGTCAACACAGGGCTTGCAATTTATGGGAATTCGACCCGGCCAAGCACCAGACCCTACTAGGGTTCTTCGACTCATTGCACGAAGACATCTGGAAGGTTCTCTTTAAGTCCGGCAAATCATTGCCGAATTCAGCCGAGGACCGCGGTTACCAATTGTCTGACCCGCGAGTTTGGTAAGTGTTTTTGTGTTGGCAAGTGATATGCTTTATCTGCATAATCCAAGGGAAAATGCTTAATGTATTTTCCAACAACTCTCCTAGGGCTGGACAAACAAGGTAGGGCGAATCTACTGTCCGGCCCTGCTGATACGTCTCCAATGTATCTATAATTTTTGATTGTTGCATGCTATTATATTACCTGTTTTGGATGTTTATGGGCTTTACTTTGCACTTTTATATCATTTTTGGGACTAACCTACTAACCGGAGGCCCAGCCCGAATTGCTGTTTTTTTGCCTACTTCAGTGTTTCGAAGAAAAGGAATATCAAACGGAGTCCAAACGGAATGAAACCTTTAGGAGCGAACTTTCTGGAACAAACGTGATCCAGAGGACTTGGAGTGGAAGTCAAGAAACAAGCGAGGCAGCCAAGAGGGTGCCCAGCACGCCCCCTACAGGTGGGCGCGCCCCCCACCATTGTGGGCCCCTCGAGCATCCACCGACCTACTTCTTCCTCCTATATATACCCATGTACCCCGAAAACATCAGAAGCGACCACGAAAAACTATTTCCACCGCCATAACCTTATGTATCCGCGAGATCCCATCTTGGAGCCTTCGCCAGTGCTCCGCCAGAGGGGGAATCGATCATGGAGGGCCTCTACATCATCTCCAAGGCCCTTCTGATGAGTTGTGAGTAGTTTACCACAGACCTTCAGGTCCATAGTTATTAGCTAGATGGCTTCTTCTCTCTCTTTGAATCTCAATACAAAGTTCTCCTCGATCTTCTTAGAGATCTATTCGATGTAACTCTTTTTGCGGTGTGTTTGTCGAGATCTTATGAATTGTGGGTTTATGATCAAGTTTATCTATGAGAAATATTTGAATCTCCTCTGAATTCTTTTAGTGTGATTAAGTTATCTTTGCAAGTCTCTTCGAATTATCAGTTTGGTTTGGCCTACTAGATTGATCTTTCTTGCAATGGGAGAAGTGCTTAGCTTTGGGTTCAATCTTGCGGTGTCCTTTCCTAGTGACAGCAGGGGCAGCAAGGCACGTATTGTATTGTTGCCATCGAGGATAAAAAGATGGGGTTTATATCATATTGCATGAGTTTATCCCTCTACATCATGTCATCTTTCTAAATGCGTTACTCTATTCTTTATGAACTTAATACTCTAGATGCATGCTGGATAGCGGTCGATGTGTGGAGTAATTGTAGTAGATGCAGGCAGGAGTTGGTCTACTTGTCACGGACGTGATGCCTATATACATGATCATGCCTAGATAATCTCATAATTATTCACTTTTCTATCAATTGCTCGATAGTAATTTGTTCACCCACCGTAATACTTATGCTATCTTTAGAGAAGCCACTAGTGAAACCTATGGCCACTGGGTCTATCTCTTATCATATAAGCTTTCAATCTACTTTTATTTGCATCTTTACTTTTCCAATCTATATCATAAAATACCCAAAATATATTTATCTTATCATATTATCTCTATCGGATCTCACTTTCACAAAGTGGGCGTGAAGGGATTGACAACCCCTTTATTGCGTTGGTTGCGAGTTCTTGTTTGTTTGTGTAGGTGTGTGGGACTTTTGAGGAGCCTCCTACTGGATTGATACCTTGGTTCTCAAAAATTGAGGGAAATACTTACGCTACTATTGCTGCATCACCCTTTCCACTTCAAGGAAAACCAACGCAAGCTCCAGAGGTAGCACTCGCTACCTGAAGAACAAGCCGACCCACTTCTGACGAAGATGCTAGTCCCAACGCCTTACAAGGCACCGAAGAAGAAAGCCGAGAAAGAGGCCAAAGAGACTAGGGACGGCCTTCATCGCCGGGGTACTTCAAACATAGTATCCGAAGACTCCGAGGCCCATTCTTCCTCTAAAGAGGACGATGAAGAGGAGGAAAGACGACCCCCCAGCGAGGGGGAGAAAGAAAAGGACGGCCTCCACACACTTGGAGGCCGAGTCACCTAAGAAGGGAAACCCCCCCTTTCTGGATGAATCCGCCACCGCCATCGACAACAGCCCGGAGTGGCATCCTGCTACCTCTTGAGCATTGCGTTAGATTTCCCCAAAGAGGAGAGGATGATGCAGCAAAGTAGCGTAAGTATTTCCCTCAGTTTTTGAGAACCAAGGTATCAATCCAGTAGGAGACCACGCATAAGTCCCTCGTACCTACACAAAACGATAGCAACTCGCAACCAATGCTTAGGGGTTGTCAATCCCTTCATGGTCACTTACGAGAGTGAGATCTGATAGAGATATTATTTTTGATATTTTTGGTAGATAGATGCAAAGTAAAAAGTAAAAGCAAAGTAAAAACAAAGCAAGTAAATAAAGTTATATAGATTGATATGATGAGAATAGACCCGGGGGCCATAGGTTTCACTAGTGGCTTCTCTCAAGAGCATAAGTATTCTACGGTGGGTGAACAAATTACTATTTAGCAATTGACAGAATTGAGCATAGTTATGAGTATATCTAGGTAATGATCATGTATATAGGCATCACGTCCGAGACAAGTAGATCGAAACGATTCTGCATCTACTACTATTACTCCACTCATCGACCGCTATCCAGCATGCATCTAGAGTATTAAGTTAAAAACAGAGTAACGCCGTAAGCAAGATGACATGATGTAGAGGGATGAATTCATGCAATATGATAAGAAACCCATCTTGTTATCCTCGATGGCAACAATACAATACGTGCCTTGCTGCCCCTTCTGTCACTGGGTAAGGACACCGCAAGATTGAACTCAAAACTAAGCACTTCTCCCATTGCAAGAACTACCAATCTAGTTGGCCAAACCAAAAAGGATAATTCGAAGAGACTTGCAAAGATAACTCAATCATACATAAATGAATTCAGAGAAGAATCAAATATTTTCCATAGATAATACTGGATCATAAACCCACAATTCATCGGTCTCAACAAACACACCGCAAAAAGAAGATTACATCGAATAGATCTCCACGAGAGACGGGGAGAACATTGTATTGAGATCCAAAAAGAGAGAACAAGCCATCTAGCTACTAGCTATGGACCCGAAGGTCTGAAGTAAACTACTCACACTTCATCGGAGGGGCTATGGTGATGATGTAGAAGCCCTCCATGGTGGATGCCCCCTCCGGCGGAGCTCCGGAACAGTCCCCAAGATGGGATCTCATGGATACAGAAGGTTGCGGCGGTGGAATTAGGTTTTTGGCTCCTGTTCTGATCGTTCGGGGATACGTAGGTATATATAGGAGGAAGGAGTACGTCGGTGGAGCTCCGAGGGGCCCACGAGGTAGGGGGCACGCCCAGGGGGGGGCGCCCTCCACCCTCGTGACCTCCTCGGGCACCACTTGGAGTAGGGTCCATGTCTCCTGGATCACGTTCGGTTGGAAAATCACGATCCCGAAGGTTTCATTCCGTTTGGACTCCGTTTGATATTCTGTTTCTTTGAAATACTGAAAATGGCAAAAAACAGCAATTCTGGGCTGGGCCTCCGGTTAGTAGGTTAGTCCCAAAAGTAATATAAAAGTGGAAAATAAAGCCCAATATAGTCCAAAATAGTAGATAAAGTAGCATGGAGCAATCAAAAATTATAGATACCTTGGAGACGTATCAGGCATCCCCAAGCTTAATTCCTGCTCGTCCTCGAGTAGGTAAATGATAAAAAAAGAATTTTTGATGTGGAGTGATACTTTGGCATAATTTCAATGTAAATCTTCTTAATTGTGATATGAATATTCAGATCCGAAAGATTCAAGACAAAAGTTCATATTGACACAAAAATAATAATACTTCAAGCATACTAATCAAAGCAATCATGTCTTCTCAAAATAACATGGCAAAAGAAAGTTCATCCCTACAAAATCATATAGTTAGGCTATGCTTCATTTTCGTCACACAAAGATGTTCCCAACTTCTATACCCCCGATGAAAAGCCAAGCATTTGTTTCATACTTAAATAATCTCAAACTTTTTCAACCTTCACGCAATACACGAGCGTGAGCCATGGATATAGCACTATGGGTGGAATAGAATATGATGATGGGGATTGTGTGGAGAAGACAAAAAAGGAGAAAGTCTCACATTGACGAGGCTAATCAACGGGCTATGGAGATGCCCATCAATTGATGTCAACATGAGGAGTAGGGATTGCCATGCAACGGATGCACTAGAGCTATGAATGCTCAATAAAAGAAAACTAGTGGGTGTGCATCCAACTTGCTTGCTCACGAAGACCTAGGGTATTTGAGGAAGCCCATCATAGGAATATACAAGCCAAGTTCTATAATAAAAAATTCCCACTAGTATAAAAAGACAACTTATGAGACTCACTACATGAGGAACAAGGTGCTACTTTTAAGCACAATATATGAGACTCACTACATGAAGAACAAGGTGCTACTTTGAAGCACAAGTGTGGAAAAAGAGATAGTAGCATTGCCCCCCCTTTTTTTCTTTTTTTGGGCCTTTCTTTTTTTCTTTTTGGACTATTTTTTATTTGGGCAATGCTCTAAATGATGATCATCACACTTCTATTGATTACAACACAAGGATTACAAGTCGAAACTTAGAACAAGATATGACTCTATATGAATGCCTCCGACGGTGTACCGGGATGGTGCAATGAATCAAGAGTGACATTTATGGAAACTAATGCATGGTGGCTTTGCCACAAATACGATGTCAACTACAAGATCATGCAATGGCAATATGACAAAAGTAATGTATGTCATGATGATGATGATGGAAGTTGCATGGCAATATATCTCGGAATGGCTATGGAAATGCCATGATAGGTAGGTATGGTGGCTGTTTTGAGGAAGATATAAGGAGGTTTATGTGTGATAGAGTATATCGTATCACGGGGTTTGGATGCACCGGCGAAGTTTGCGCCAACTCTCAAGGTGAGAAAGGGCAATGCACGGTACCGAAGTGGCTAGCAAAGGTGGAAAGGCGAGAGTGCGTATAATCCATGGACTCAACATTAGTCAAAAGAACTCATATACTTATTGCAAAAATTTAGAAGTCATCAAAAAATTCAAGTACTACGCGCATGCTCCTAGGGGGATAGATTGGTAGGAAAAGACCATCGCTCGTCCCCGACCGCCACTCATAAGGATGCACAAGCCAGGTACACTTCATGTTTCAAATTTGTTACACAACTTTAACCATACGTGCATGCTACGGGACTTGCAAACTTCAACACAAGTATTTCTCAAATTCATAATCACCCAACTAGCACGACTTTGATATTATCACCTCCACATCTCAAAACAATTATCAAGCATCAAACTTATCTTAGTATTCAATGCACTCAAAAGAAAGTTTCACATATCTGGAACACCAAGTATATTAACATTAAGGAAATTACCATGCTATCAATGACTCTCAAAATAATCTAAGTGAAGCATGAGAGATCAATAGTTTCTTTAAAACAAATCCACCACCGTGCTCTAAAAGGTCTAAGTGAAGTACTAGAGCAAAAATTATCACGCTCAAAAGATATAAGTGAAGCACTATGAGCAAAACTATCAAGCTCAAAAGATATAAGTGAAGCACATAGAGTATTCTAACAAATTACAATTCATGTATGGCTCTCTCAAAATATGTGTACAGCAAAGATGATTGTGGTAGACTAACAAGCAAAGACACAAATAATACAGGACGCTCCAAGCAAAACACATATCATGTTGGTGAATAGAAATATAGCTCCAAGTAAATTACCGATGGAAGTGGACGAAAGAGGGGATGCCTTCCGGGGCATCCCCAAGCTTTGACTTTTTGGTGTACTTGGATTATCTTGGGAGTGCCATGGGCATCCCCAAGCTTAGGCTCTTGCCACTCCTTGTTCCATAATCCATCAAAAGAATTCACCCAAAACTTGAAAACTTCACAACACAAAACTCAACAGAAATCTCGTGAGCTCCGTTAGAGAAAGAAAACAAAGGACTACTTCAAGGTACTGCAATGAACTCATTCTTTATTTATATTGGTGTTGAACCTACTGTATTCCAACTTCTCTATGGTTTATAAACTAATTTACTAGCCATAGATTCATCAAAATAAGCAAACAACACACGAAAAACAGAATCTGTCAAAAACAGAACAGTCTGTAGCAATCTGTAACTAACGCAAACTTATGGAACTGTAAAAATTCTACCAAAATAGGAAGTCCTGGAAAATTTGTTTACTGATCCGAAGCAAGAAGAATCAATGCAAAAGCACGTTCCTATGATTTATCATAACTAAATTTGTGCGCGCAAAGTTTCTGTTTTTCAGCAGAATCAAATCAACTATCATCGTAGGTTGTCCTATAGGTCCTACTTGGCACAAACACTAATCAAAACATAAAACCACATCCAAACAGAAGGTAGATGGATTATTTATTCCTAAACGGAAGAAAAAACAAAAAACACAAAATAAAATTGGGTTGCCTCCCAACAAGCGGTGTCGTTTAACGCCCTTAGTTAGGCATAAAAGCAAGGATAGATCTAGGTATTGCCATCTTTGGAAGGCAATCCATAAGTGGCTCTCATGATAGATTCATATGGTAATTTTATTTTCTTTCTAAGGAAGTGTTCCATGCCCTTCTTCAAGGGAAATTGGAATCTAATATTCCCTTCCTTCATATCAATAATTGCACCAATCGTTCTAACGAAAGCTCTACCAAGAATAATAGGACATGAAGGATTGCAATCTATATCAAGAACGATAAAATTGTTGGAAATATGCCCTAGAGGCAATAATAAAAGTATTATTATATTTCATTGTTCATGATAATTGTCTTTTATTCATGCTATAACTGTATTATCCGGAAATCGTAATACACGTGTGAATACATAGACCACAATATGTCCCTAGTGAGCCTCTAGTTGACTAGCTCGTTGTGATCAACAGATAGTCATGGTTTCCTGGCTATGGACATTGGATGTCGTTGATAATGGGATCACATCATTAGGAGAATGATGTGATGGACAAGACCCAATCCTAAGCATAGCACAAAGGTCGGTTAGTTCGTTTGCTAGAGCTTTTCCAATGTCAAGTATCTCTTTCTTAGACCATGAGATCGTGTAACTCCCGGATACCGTAGGAGTGCTTTGGGTGTACCAAACGTCACAACGTAACTGGGTGACTATAAAGGTGCATTACAGGTATCTCCGAAAGTGTCTGTTGGGTTGACACGGATCGAGACTGGGATTTGTCACTCCGTATGACGGAGAGGTATCTCTGGGCCCACTCGGTAATGCATCATCATAATGAGCTCAAGGTGACCAAGTGTTTGGTCACGGGATCATGCATTACGGTACGAGTAAAGTGACTTGCCGGTAACGAGACTGAACGAGGTATTGGGATACCGACGATCGAGTCTCGGGCAAGTAACGTACCGATTGACAAAGGGAATTGTATACGGGGTTTGATCGAATCCTCGACATCGTGGTTCATCCGATGACATCATCGAGGATCATGTGGGAGCAAACATGGGTATCTAGATCCCGTTGTTGGTTATTGACTGGAGAGTCTCGGTCATGTCTGCATGTCTCCCGAACCCGTAGGGTCTACACACTTAAGGTTCAGTGACGCTAGGGTTATCAGGAAGACAGGTATGTGATCACCGAATGTTGTTCGGAGTCCCGGATGAGATCCCGGACGTCACGAGGAGTTCCGGAATGGTCCGGAGGTAAAGTTTTATATATGGGAAGTTGTTAAACGGACACCGGAAAGTTTCGGGGTCATACCGGTATTGTACCGGGATCACCGGAGAGGTTCCGGGGGTCCACCGGGAGGGACCACCCCTCCCGGGGGGCCACTTGGGCTGCGTAGGGATAGCAGCCAGCCCCTAGTGGGCTTGGCGCGCCCCCCCCCTTGGGCCCATGCGCCTAGGGTTGGGGGGGGACCCTAAAGGGGGCGCACCCCCTTGCTTGGGGGGCAAGCCCCCCACCCTTTGGCCGCCGCCCCCCTCTAGGGTTTCCCATAGAGGCCGTCCCCCTTGCCCCTCTCCTCCTATATATAGAGGGGTGAGGGGAGGGCTGCTGGACACAACTTAAGGCGCAGCCCCTCCCCTCCCCAACACCTCTCCTCCTCCGTACGTGCTTGGCGAAGCTCTGTCGGAGTACTGCTGCACCAACTACACCACGCCGTCGTGCTGCCGTTGGAGCTGCCTTCCTCAAGCTCTCCTTCCTCCTTGCTGGATCAGGACGGAGGAGACGTCGTCCGTCCCGTACGTGTGTTGAACGCGGAGGTGCTGTCCGTTCAGCACTTGGTCATCGGTGATCCGAATCACGTCGAGTACGACTCCATCATCACCATCCCCTTGAACGCTTCCGCACTCGATCTACAAGTGGTATGTAGATGCAAACTCTCTCCCTTGACTCGTTGCTTAGATGAACTCATAGATGGATCTTGGTGAAACCGTAGGAAAAATTTTAATTTTCTGCAACGTTCCCCAACAAAAATCTACGGGCACATAATTCCTATTTGCAACAATAAGAACATCATTAATCCTTCCCATAGGTTTTTTAATAGTGGAATCCGCAAGATGCAAGTTTAGAGAGCAATCATCAAAATCACATAAAGTTTTGGGAATAGTAGAGACACTAGCACCCAAATCACATAAAGCATGAAACTCAAAATCTTTAATTTTAATTTTAATAGTAGGTTGCCATTCATCATAGAGTTTTCTAGGGATAGAAACTTTCAACTCAAGTTTTTCTTCATAAGATTGCATCAAATATCAACAATATGTTCGGTAAAGGCCTTATTTTGACTGTAAGCATGAGGAGAATCTAGCACGGATTGCAACAAGGAAATGCAACCAATCAAAGAGCAATTTTCATAATTAAATTCCTTGAGATCCAAAATAGTGGGTTTAGCAATATCACGGTTTTTATTTATTTCAATCCCACTTTCATCAATTTCATCATCAAGATCTAGAAACTACGAATTCTTAAAACGCCTTCTAGGTAAAGGAAGATAATCTTCAGATTCATCAAGATTCATATTACAAAACAAAGATTTAATGGGGGACACATCAATAACTTTTAGATCTTCATCTTGATTTTCATAGGAATTGGAAGAACACTCTTTAATAAAGGCATCTTTGGAAGCACGCATCCTAGCGGTTATTTCCTTCCACTCATTAATGGAAATTCTCATGGCTTTGAGAGACTCATTGATATCATGCTTAGGAGGAATAGATCTAAGCTTTAAAGAATCAATTTCAAGAGAAATTCTATCAACGTTCCTAGCCAAATCATCAACTTTAAGCAATTTCTCCTGAAGCAAAGCATTAAAATTCTTTTGTGAATTCATAAACTCTTTAACACTACTCTCAAATTCAGAGGGCATCTTATTAAAATTTCCATAAGAGTTATTGTAGGAATTTCCATAATTATTAGAAGGATTACTAGGATAAGGCCTAGGATTAAAATTCCCTCTATAAGCGTTGTTTCCAAAACTATTCCTACCAACAAAATTCACATCCATAGATTCATTATTATTCTCAAGCAAAGTAGATAAAGGCATATCATTGGGATCAAGAGGAGTATTTTTAGGAGCAAACATCTTCATAAGTTCATCCATCTTTTCACTCAAAACATTGATTTCTTCTATAGCATGCACTTTATTACTAGAAGATCTTTTGGTGTGCCATTGAGAATAATTAGCCATAATATTATCAAGCAATTTGGTAGCATCCCCTAACGTAATTTCCATAAAAGTGCCTCCCGCGGCCGAATCTAAAAGATTTCTAGAAGCAAAATTCAATCCGGCATAAATTTTTTGTATGATCATCCATAAATTCAAACACTGAGTAGGGCAATTGCGAAGCATCAATTTCATTCTTTCCCAAGATTGGGCAACATGCTCATGATCAAGTTGTTTAAAATTCATGATATCATTCCTAAGAGTGATAATCTTAGCGGGAGGAAAATACTTAGAGATAAAAGCATCTTTGCACTTGTTCCAAGAATCAATACTATTTTTAGGCAAAGATGAAAACCAAAGTTTAGCATGATCTCTAAGTGAAAATGGAAATAACTTCAATTTGACAATATTGTTATCCGTATCTTTCTTCTTTTGCATATCACACAAATCAACAAAATTGTTTAGATGAGTAGCGGCATCTTCACTAGGAAGGCCAGCGAATTGATCTTTCATAACAAGATTCAACAAAGCGGTATTGATTTCACAAGACTCATCATTATTAAGAGGAGCAATCGGAGTACTAAGGAAATCATTATTATTGGTATTCGAGAAATCACACAACTTGGTATTATCTTGTGCCGTGGCAACAAGTAATCCAACACACAAGCAAACAGAAAGGCAAAGGGAAAAAGGCAAATGGGAAAGAGAGGAGGAGATTGGGAAAGAGAGGGCAAATAAAACAGCAAGGGTGAAGTGGGGGAGAGGAAAACGAGAGGCAAATGGCAAATAATGTAATGCGAGAGATAGGGATTGCGATGGGTACTTGGTAAGGTTGACTTGCTTGCGTGAGCCTCCCCGGCAACGGCGCCAGAAATTCTTCTTGCTACCTCTTGAGCACTGCGTTGGATTTCCCCGAAGAGGAGAGGATGATGCAGCAAAGTAGCGTAAGTATTTCCCTCAGTTTTTGAGAACCAAGGTATCAATCCAGTAGGAGACCACACACAAGTCCCTCGTACCTACACAAAACGATAGCAACTCGCAACCAACGCTTAGGGGTTGTCAATCCCTTCACGGTCACTTACGAGAGTGAGATCTGATAGAGATAATATTTTTGGTATTTTTGATAGATAGATGCAAAGTAAAAAGTAAAAGCAAAGTAAAAACAAAGCAAGTAAATAAACTGATATAGATTGATATGATGAGAAATAGACCCGGGGGCCATAGGTTTCACTAGTGGCTTCTCTCAAGAGCATAAGTATTCTACGATGGGTGAACAAATTACTGTTGAGCAATTGGCAGAATTGAGCATAGTTATGAGTATATCTAGGCAATGATAATGTATATAGGCATCACGTCCGAGACAAGTAGATCGAAACGATTCTGCATCTACTACTATTACTCCACTCATCGACCGCTATCCAGCATGCATCTAGAGTATTAAGTTAAAAACAGAGTAACGCCGTAAGCAAGATGACATGATGTAGAGGGATAAATTCATGCAATATGATAAAAACCCCATCTTGTTATCCTCGATGGCAACAATACAATATGTGCCTTGCTGACCCTTCTATCACTGGGTAAGGACACCGCAAGATTGAACCCAAAGCTAAGAACTTCTCCCATTGCAAGAACTACCAATCTAGTTGGACAAACCAAAAATGATAATTCGAAGAGACTTGCAAAGATAACTCAATCATACATAAAAGAATTCAGAGAAGAATTAAATATTTTCCATAGATAATACTGGATCATAAACCCACAATTCATCGATCTCAACAAACACACCGCAAAAAGAAGATTACATCGAATAGATCTCCACGAGAGAGGGGGAGAACATTGTATTGAGATCCAAAAAGAGAGAATAATCCATCTAGCTACTAGCTATGGACCCGAAGGTCTGAAGTAAACTACTCACACTTCATCGGAGGGGCTATGGTGATGATGTAGAAGCCCTCCGTGGTGGATGCCCCCTCCGACGGAGCTCCGGAACAGGCCCCAAGATGGGATCTTGTGGATACAGAAGGTTGCGGCGGTGGAATTAGGTTTTTGGCTCCTGTTCTGATCGTTCGGGGATACATAGGTATATATAGGAGGAAGAAGTACGTCGGTGGAGCTCCAAGGGGCCCATGAGGTAGGGGGGCGCCCTCCACCCTCGTGACCTCCTCGGGCACTAATTGGAGTAGGGTCCAAGTCTCCTGGATCACGTTCGGTTGAAAAATCACGATCCCGAAGGTTTCATTCCGTTTGGACTCTGTTTGATATTCTGTTTCTTTGAAATACTGAAAAAGGCAAAAAACATCAATTCTGGGTTGGGCCTCCGGTTAGTAGGTTAGTCCCAAAAGTAATATAAAAGTGGAAAATAAAGCTCAATATAGTCCAAAACAGTAGATAAAGTAGCATGGAGCAATCAAAAATTATAGATACATTGGAGACATATCAGATCCCAGGGTCCAGCCCCTGGTTAAATCGTGAGTATATAAAATCCAGACACGTTTGTGTATCCAGGCTCACTATCGTATAGCGTTTAACCCATTGAGTCACTCCTTTTTTTGTAGTCCGGCCAGATCCCGTGCCGAGATCGGAGGATTCACTGGGTTCGTACGCTATGGACAGCGGGACTCCCCCGATGGCCCCCTTCCCAAAACACGTGGACGACATCGAGGTATTATCCCAAAGGGACCTAGGACGAGGAGGGTTTGGGGAGACCGTGAAGGAGGCGCCAAAGGGTCAAACCTCGGGGCAGGACACACGGGGGAAAAGGCCCCCATGGACACCGACGGCAGGGGCTATCTTGAATTTGGCCCCCAGCCGGACACAGTTCCGGAGACGAACACGGCTCCAGAATCAGGCGGGCAACCTCCCTCAACAGAAGGGGGTGCGCCTGTTCCACCGGCAACCTCTACCCAAACAGAGGTGCCGGATAACTTATCAATAGCGCTGAAGAATGCTTCCATCGTTGAAGAACACCACACCCTTATGGGTGCGGTGATTGAGAAGATTTAGTCTGCCGAAAGCGGGCTGACTGAAGCCTGCATCAGCCTTATAACGGGCTTTGAGGTATGCTGTGAGGTTTCAAAGAGTGTCATAGTATAGATAGTAGCCCCTGATACACTGTTTGGTGTTAGGAAGAAATAGCCGGACAGATGATCAAATATATGTTTGCAGGAGACTTACCTTGTATTACCTGTCCCTCTTTTGTTTTTCTAAGCAGGCGTCTGTAGTGACTGCCACCTCTCATACTGCGGAAGTCTCCGGACTGAAGCAGATGCTGGAGCGGGCGGAAGAAGAACTCGGCCAAATGAAGATGCAGTTGAAGGATAACCAAGGTATCTAAAAAAACCTTGTTTGCATTCAGTACGAATGAATAATTGAGTATGACGAAATTTTTTCATGATGTGCTCTAGGAGTGACAGCTGAAGTCGAGGCTCTTAGGAAGGCAGTGGCTGAGTCCGAGAAGAAGGCGGCCAAAGAGCAGGCCCTTCGTGAAAATCACAAAGCCAGGGTTATTGAAGTTCAGCAGGAGCTTCAAGAGGCCGTGAAGAAGTGCGAGACCTTGGAACAGAGTTTAACGGAGAAAGAATCTGAACTCACCAAGGCTTGTCAAGCCGCGCATGATGCCCGGGGCGAAGCCCAAGGCGCCCTTCAGAAAATCCAGGAGGCCAGAAAGATCGCGGCGGGTAAGGATTTTTCTATGCAATGAAAATATTTGAAGAAAGGAAATCTTGTTACTAATCCGAATTCGGATTTCTCCAGGGGTGTTTGCGGAACTGCCGTGCAGCGTATCTGATGCCGCACAATTCTATCGAGCTGAAGAAAGGAGCTCTACAGAGAAGCCATTCTGGTCATAATATCTGGCGCCAGAGCATCCAGTGCCCTTTGCCAATCAACTAAAACAGTTGATCGAGCTGCATAGGGCGGCCGAACTAGCCATGAAGGATTTAATTATTTGGCTATGGCCCGCCGAGGCGATTCCCAGCAGCTATTTCGGGCTCGTGAAGCGGCTTGTAAGTGCCTTCCCTCGACTTGAAGTCATCAAGCAGTCGGTCTGTATGGAAGGTGCACGAATGGCCTTCGCCCGCGCCAAGGCGCGATGGATGCCGAAAAGCTGATGACCGAAGTTATATTATGACAGTGTCCTGAAAGGATCCCGCCTTGTAGCGGAGCAATGTGCCGAGGATATTATATTCCCATGAATATGTTCATGTTATCCTTTGTAATGTTGAACAAGGTCGTTTATATAATATAATGCCTGTTATTTGGAAAATTTTACCTCCCCATGTGTCCGTTTTATATATTAATCCTGAGAGTTGGCTAGTCGTCGGCTTCTACCCCCACGTAGGAAGTACGGGGGTGTTCGGGATAAACCTGAACAGTCTTTACCCTAATTTTGGGTCGTTGAAGGAGGTGTTCAGCGCAAAGAACCAGACAATCGGACTATGAGGCTTTATCACTTAGCCATAGGAGTTTAACAAAAGAAAGGTAGGCGCAGCCCCTGGTGTTCGGAAGACCGCACTAGGGGCTCTATAAGCACCTGATCGGAAGAAAAAAGTCGATCCGTCGCACGCTGCATTAGTTATTGCATAATGTGGAAGAAATCCTTAAAGATTTTGTAACCTCTCGAACAGCTGGCCAGCTCTCGCCGCATCATGACAGTAAGTTTTCGGCTGTCTCTACTAAGGTGCTTGTCCGGAAGAACCGGGACACAATCGCAGTAGTTCTCCCTTTACTACCCTAGCCGATATAGCGGAACGTAGGGTAGCAAGCACATGAGCCGGGCAACCCAACTATTGACCCAAGACATGATTCGGAGCCGATGCATATAAGGCTATAAGTTCGGGGTGCCGAACGACCGTGAGGGTGTTCGGACTTTGTTTCCGTATTATTGGTACAACGAGGCCCCTGGCATATTAAGGCGTACCGTAGTGTACGGCTGCCGCTTGACAAAAAATATCAATAAGAAAGAACAACAAGGAAGCATCATATAAAGCCGCATGTTGTAATTGAATAATACGTCGAGGCATACGAATACAAGTAGTGTGATAAAAAGAAATATGACTTCGGAACCTGCTGAGACCAGGGGGGGCTGTGTGCGGATCTGGAGAATAATCGGATGATCATCTAGGGGAATGTCTAAGGATTCCCTTACGCGTTTGAGCTGTTTCCCTCGGTATGTTCGTCCCTTCATAGTCCGGTCGCCAGGTTGCCAGTGGTGGCCTAGACAAAAGTGGACCTGCAAAGAAAATGCAAAAAATGTTTGTGTGCCATGGAGCGGTTAAGCCGCATTGTGTGGCCTAACCTAGCTTTGCCTCCGCCCATCGCTGGAGTGGTTAATTGAGCTCTTGACGAGCTGGGCTATCCTGCCGCGGAGTAGTTTGAACTCTTTTGACGGTGTCCAGGAGCCTGGCTGTCGAATGAAGGTTCGATTGAAAAAGGCCACGCTGCGCTTCTATTGCTAAGGCGGCGGTGTGCTCTTTGGTACGGAGGGAGTGTTCGGCTTTGCCATTAACTATTATGACACCGTGTGGACCGGGCATCTTGAGCTTAAGATAAGCATAGTGTGGCACCGCGTTGAATCGAGCAAACGTGGTTCGTCCGAGCAGTGCGTGATAGCTGCTGCGAAAAGGGACGATATCAAAGATTAACTCTTCGTTGCGGTAATTATCCGGGGGTCCGAAGACTACGTCCAGAGTGATGGAGCGTGTACAGCGGGCCTCAACGCCTGGTATGACACCTTTAAAGGTGGTTTTAGTGGGTTTGATCTTTGAAGGATCGATACCCATCTTACACGTTGTATCCCGATAAAGCAGGTTCAGACTGCTGCCTCCGTCCATAAGGACTCGCGTGAGGCGGAATCCGTCAATTATTGGGTCAAGGACTAGCGCGGCTGAGCCGCCCTGACGAATATTGGTCGAACGATCCTTGAGGTCGAAGGTGATCGGGCTGGACGACCATGGGTTATATTTTGGGGCGACTAGCTCCGTTGCGTAGACGTCCCTAAGTGTGCGCCTCCGCTCCTGTTTGGGAATATGGGTGGAGTGTATCATATTCACCGTTTTAATTTGCGGGGGAAACTTCTTTTGCCCTCCTGTGTTAGGTGGCCGGGGCTCCCCATCGTCGTCATTGCTTTGCGACCCCTTCTCGTTGCTTTTGGCTCTTGACTTGCCGGCTTGTTTGAAGACCCAGCATTCTCTGTTGGTATGATTGGCTGGTGTTCCTGGGGTGCCGTGGATTTGAAATGGACGGTCGAGTATACGGTCCAGACTGGACATGCCCCGACTGTTTCTTTTGAATTGTTTCTTCCTTTCACCGGTCTTAGAGCCGATGAATTTGGCATTGACAATCGTGTCTTCGGCGTTGTCGTCATTATTTCAATGCTTGTGTTTGCTGCATTAGGGTTTGCCGTTGTTATCTCTGCATGCAGAGGTTCCAGGCTTGCTTGAGGTGTTGTTGCTGCGAGCTAACCAACTATCCTCGCCCGCACAAAAGCAGGTCATAAGTGTTGTAAGGGCTGCCATGGACTTCGGCTTCTCTTGGCCAAGGTGTCGGGCGAGCCACTCATCACGGATGTTATGCTTAAAGGCCTCTAGGGCTTTGGCATCCGGACAGTCGACGATTTGGTTCTTTTTAGTTAAGAACCGACTCCAGAATTTCCTGGCTGACTCTCCGGGCTGTTGGGTTATGCGACTTAAGTCATCAGCGTCCGGTGGTGGCACATAAGTGCCCTGAAAGTTGTCAAGGAATGCGTCTTCCAGGTTCTCCCAACTGCCAATGGAGTTTCCCGGCAGACTATTCAGCAAGTGCAGAGCTGGTCCCTTGAGTTTTAGTGGGAGGTACTTGATGGCACGGAGATCATCACCACGGGCCATGTGAATGTGGAGAAGGAAATCTTCAATCCATACCGCGGGGTCTGTTGTCCCAACATATGGTTTGATGTTTATGGGTTTAAACCCTTCTGGGAATTCATGCTCCATTACTTCATCGGTGAAGCATAGGGGGTGTGCGGCTCCTCTATGCCGGGCTACATCACGACGCAGTTCGGATGAATCTGGTCTGCTGTATTCGGCCTGGACGGTTTTGTATTTAGTATATCCAGCGTGGCGGTCATCATCACGTGTTTGGGCGTGCCCCCGCGATCCGTAGATCAATCTTGATTGTCCTGCTTTGTTTTCCAATTCATCTCGCATGTCATGCATGTAGCCCCGGGCCTTTGTGTTTTTATTTGTTCGGCGACGGGGTGCGGGCTGTTGTTCGGACTAATACGCCGCTTTGTCTCGGCCAGGAGGTGGTCAGTCAGCCGCATCCTGCGCTGGTAGTATAGGCTCTAGTGCCTCGTCCTCAAATTGAGGTAACAACATGCGCCTCAGGTAACTTTTGGTCGGGCGCTCGAGTCCATATTCCTCGGCCGCCAGGACCTCAGTCCATCTATCAGTGAGCAGATCTTGACCAGCTTGAAGCTGCTGCTGCTTTTTCTTCAGGCCCTTTGCAGTGGCTATAAGCCGGCGCTTGAAGCGCTCCTGCTCGACGGGATCCTTAGGCAAGGTAAATTCTTCGTCGCCGAGGCTCACCTTGTCTTCGGAGAGGGGCATGTAATTGTCATCCTCCGAGTCTTCATCCATGGCCTGTTCATCAGGGCTAGCTTGCTTGTCCTCACGTCTGGCCTGTACGAAGCTTGGCCGGGCAGGATTGTTTTCGTCTTCGGCATCATCCGGAGTGTTATTATCTCTTGTGCCGGTATCGCTGTTTCTACCCTGGCGTGGTTTAGAGCGGCGCTGCTGACGTTGGTGCTTCGGCTGCTTCTCAAGAGGATTATCCTCCATTTCATCCTTTTGATCCTCGCCATTGTTTTCTTTGGCTGTGTCCACCATATATATGTCATATGATGAGGTGGCTGTCCAGCGCCCTGTGGGCGGTGGTTCCTGTTCTTCTCCGACATCTCGTCCATACCGTCGATGTCTTTGGAGTAGAAATCAAGCATGTCGGTTAAGTCGTCGACAGTGTCTATTAAGTGGGTGGTGGGTGGGTAACGAATTCCTTCGTCATCCGCTTCCCACTCAAGCCGGACATAGTTTGGCCAAGAGTCTCCCGACAAGGAGAGAGATTTTAATGAGTTTAACACGTCGCCCAAGGGCGAGTGCTCAAAGATGTCCGCGGAGCTGAACTCCAAGATCGGTGCCCAGTTAGATCTGATGGGCGTGGATATGCGTGGTTCGGAGCCTATGGCCGGGGACGAGTCCGAGGGTCCGATGACACAGACCTCATTGGAAGTGAAATCTGTGTTCGGCTCTATCGCCGTTGAGTGTGCGGCTTCCGCTGCGGGTTCCATCCTCCCATCCTCGGATGGCATGATCTGCACTGGATCTAAAGCCAGAGCAGCCGCAGGTGAGATCTCCTGAACACCGTCTGATGGTAGATCTAGGTCGTGCTCATCATGGCCGTGGGGTGTACCTGTCACGGGCTCGAATCCGTTGAAGATCAAGTCTCCGTGGATGTTGGCAGTGTAGTTCAGGCTTCCAAGCCTGACCTGATGGCCAGGGGCGTAGCTATCAATCTGCTCCAGATGGCCAAGCGAGTTGGCCCGCAGTGCAAAGCCGTCGAATACGAAAATCTGTCCGGGGAGGAAAAGCTCACCCTGGACTGCGTCGTTGTAGATGATTGAAGGAGCCATCAAGCCTTATGGCGACGACACAGTGGAACTCTCAATGAAAGCACCAATGTCGGTGTCAAAACCGGCGGATCTCGGGTAGGGGGTCCCGAACTGTGCGTCTAAGGCTAATGGTAATAGGAGGCGGGGGACACATTGTTTACCCAGGTTCAGGCCCTCTCTATGGAGGTAATACCCTACTTCCTGCTTGATTGATCTTGATGATATGAGTATTACAAGAGTTGATCTACCACAAGATCGTAGAGGCTAACCCTAGAAGCTAGCCTATGATTATGATTGTTGTTATCCTATGAACATACCCTCCGGTTTATATAGACACTGGAGGGGGCTAGGGTTACATAGAGTCGGTTACAGAGAAGGGAATCTACATATCCGAATTGCCAAGCTTGCCTTCCACGCAAAGGAGAGTCCCACCCAGACACGGGACGAAGTCTTCAATCTTGTATCTTCATAGTCCAATAGTCCGACATAAGCATATAGTCCGGCTGTCCAAGGACCCCCTAATCCAGGACTCCCTCAAATGTATCTAATTTTCCAAACTCTTTTGCACTTGTTTTGGACTCTAATTTGCATGATTTGAATGGAACTAACCCGGACTGCCGCTGTTTTCAGTAGAACTGCCATGGTGTTATTTTGCGCAGAAATAAAAGTTCTCAGAATGACCTAAAACTTCACGGAGATAACTTTTGGAATAAATAAAAAATATTGGCAAAAGAATTAACCAAAGGGGACCCACACCCTAGCCACAAGGGTGGGGGCGTGCCCTACCCCCTAGACGTGCCCCTCTGTCTTGTGGACCCCCTGGACCTCCACCGACCACAACTCCAACTCCATATATTCACGTTCGGGGAGAAAATAAATCAGTGAGAAGGATTCATCGCGTTTTACGACACGGAGCCGCCGCCAAGCCTGTTCTTCCTCGGGAGGGCAGATCTGGAGTCCGTTCGGGGCTCCGGAGAGGGGAATCCGTCGCCATCGTCATCATCAACCATCCTCCATCACCAATTTCATGATGCTCACCGCCGTGCGTGAGTAACCCCATCGTAGGCTTGATGAACGGTGATGGGTTGGATGAGATTTACCATGTAATCGTGTTAGTTTTGTTAGGGTTTGATCCCTAGTATCCATTATGTTCTAAGATTGATGTTGCTATGACTTTGCTATGCTTAATGCTTGTCACTAGGGCCCGAGTGCCATGATTTTAGATCTAAACCTATTATGTTTTCATGAATATATGAGTGTTCTTGATCCTATGTTGCAAGTTATAGTCACCTACTACGTGTTATGATCCGGCAAACCCTGAGTGACAACAGTCGGGACACTTCCTGGTGATGACCGTAGTTTGAGGAGTTCATGTATTCACAAAGTGCTAATGCTTTGGTCCGGTTCTCTATTAAAAGGAGGCCTTAATATCCCTTAGTTTCTCATAGGACCCCGCTGCCATGCAGGGGGGGGGGGGGTAGGTGATGTCTACTACACAACCTTCTACTTGTAGACGTTGTTGGGCCTCCAAGTGCAGAAGTTTGTAGGACAGTAGCAAATTTCCCTCAAGTGGATGACCTAAGGTTTATCAATCCGTGGGTGGCATAGGATGAAGATGGTCTCTCTCAAACAACCCTGCAACCAAATAACAAAGAGTCTCTTGTGTCCCCAACACACCCAATACAATGGTAAATTGTATAGGTGCACTAGTTCGGCGAAGAGATGGTGATGCAAGTGCAATATGGATAGTAGATATAGGTTTTTGTAATCTGAAATTATAAAAACAGCAAGGTAACTAATGATAAAAGTGAGCGTAAATGGTATTGCAATACTAGGAAACAAGGCATAGGGTTCATTCTTTCACTAGTGCAAGTTCTCTCAACAATAACAACATAGATAGATCATATAACAATCCCTCAACATGCAACAAAGAGTCACTCCAAAGACACTAATAGCGGAGAACAAACGAAGAGATTATGGTAGGGTACGAAACCACCTCAAAGTTATTCTTTCGGATCAATCTATTCAAGAGTTCGTACTAGAATAACACCTAAAGACACAAATCAACCAAAACCATAATGTCACCTAGATACTCCATTGTCACCTCAAGTATCCGTGGGTATGATTATACGATATGCATCACACAATCTCAGATTCATCTATTCAACCAACACAAAGTACTTCAAAGAGTGCCCCAAAGTTTCTACCGGAGAGTCGAGACGAAAACGTGTGCCAACCCCCATGCAAAGGTTCATGGGCGGAACCCGCAAGTTGATCACCAAAACATACATCAAGTGGATCACGTGATATCCGTTTGTCACCACTGATAAGCACGACAAGACATACATCAAGTTTTCTCAAATCCTTAAAGACTCAATCCGATAAGATAACTTCAAAGGGAAAACTCAATCCATTACAAGAGAGTAGAGGGGGGAGAAACATCATAATATCCAACTATAATAGCAAAGCTCGCGATACATCAAGATCATGCCATAGAGAGAACACGAGAGAGAGAGAGAGAGAGAGAGATCAAAACACATAGCTACTAGTACATACCCTCAGCCCCGAGGGTGAACTACTCCCTCCTTGTCATGAAGAGCGCTGAGATGATGAAGATGGCCACCAGTGAGGGATCCCCCCTCCGGCAGGGTGCCGGAACAGGGTCCCGCGAGGTTTTTGGTGGCTACAGAGGCTTGCGGCGGCGGAACTACCGATCTATCTTCTTATTCAATGGTTTTAGGGTATAAGGGAATATATAGGCGAAAGAAGTCGATCGGGGGAGCCTCGAGGGGTCCACGAGACAGGGCGTGCCCAGGGGGGTTGGCGCGCCCTCCTATCTCCTGGCCTCCTCGAAGCTTCCCTGACTTGTACTCCAAGTCTCCCGGATCATGTTCGTTCCAAAAATCACGCTCCCGAAGGTTTCATTCCGTTTGGACTCCGTTTGATATTCCTCTTCGAAATACTGAAACAGGCAATAAAACATCAATATGGGCTGGGCCTCCGGTTAATAGGTTAGTCCCAAAAGTAATATAAAAGTGTATAATAAAGCTCGTAATCATTCAAAACAGATAATAAAATAGCATGAATGCTTCATAAATTATAGATACGTTGGAGACGTATCAGTAGGACAAAAGATGTCATGCAAGTTCTTTTCCATAAGCACGTATGACTATATTCGGAATACATGCCTACATTATATTGATGAATTGGAGCTAGTTCTATGTCACCGTATGTTATAACTGTTGCATGATGAATGCAATCCGACATAATTATCCATGATTGATCCATTGCCTACAAGATCGTTTCATATTGATCTTTGCTTAGTTACTTTTCCATTGCCACTGTTACGATTGCTACAAAACTGCTACTGTTACTTTTGCCACTGTTACCGTTACTTCCAAAATACTTTGCTACTAAATACTTTGCTACAAATATTAAGTCTTTCAGGTGTGGTTGAATTGACAACTCAGCTGCTAATTCTTGAGAATATTCTTTGGCTCCCCTTGTGTCGAATCAATAAATTTGGGTTGAATACTATACCCTCGAAAACTATTGCGATCCCCTATACTTGTGGGTTATCAGGAAGTGGCATATAAAGACCATGGGATTGAGCTTCTGACTTAGCTTTGTGACATGTCGAGCATCGGTTGGTGAAGCGTGAAACGTTGCGGAACATCTTGGGCCAAAAGTTTCTTGGAGAGTGTGGCAAATGTCTTGTCTCGTCCAAAGTGTCCCATTAGTCCACCTCCATGAGCCTCTTGCAAAAGTAGCAAACGAAGAGAAGACTCGGGGATACATAGTGTGTTAGCTCTCATAAGATAATCATCTTTGAGGAGTATTGTTTCCAAGATGTATGCATCAAACACTTGGCATAAGGAATAGCAAAAGTAGGATCATGTGCATACAAGTCTTTTATGTGCTCAAACCCAATGACATTCAATTCAAGTTGGGTAACAAGCATGCATCTATGGGAAAGCGCATCCGCCACAACATTTTCCTTCCCTTTTATATACTTGATGACATAAGGAAATGACTTGATGAATTCCCTCCACTTAGCATGACGCTTGTTTAACTTAGTTTGCCCCTTAAGATACTCAAGTGTTTCATGGTTGGTGTGGAAAATGAACTCATGAGGACGGAGATAATGCTCCCAAACATGCAATACTCAAACTAAAGCATATAGCTCTTTGTCATAGATAGGGTAATTGAGTTGCGCTCCTGAGATTTTTTCACTAAAGTAAGCTATGGGGCGCTTCTCTTGCATTAACGCACCTCCTATGCCATAACTACTAGCATTGCAATGTATCTCAAATGGTTTATCAAAGTCGGGTAATGCAAGCAAAGGGGCATGTGTAAGCAAATTCTTAAGCTCATTGAATGTGGTACCTTGGGATGGTTCCCACACAAAATGCGCATTTTTCTTACTCAGAGCATGCAAAGGTAAAGAAATGGTGCTAAATTCCTTCAGAAATCTATAATAAATCCGGCTAGGCCAAGAAAACTATGCACTTGTTGAAAGTTTGTGGGTTGGGGCCAAGTTTTAATAGCAATGATCTTAGATTCATCTACATGCACACGCTTAGAGGATACTACAAAACCCAAGAAAACAAGCTTATCAACACCGAAAAGGCATTTGTCCATATTAGCATAAAGGAGCTCTCTGCTAAGGGTTTGTAAAACAGTTCTAAGATGGGTGACATGATCTTTGAGGGATTTGCTAAAGACAAGATATTGTTAAAATAGACCACAACAAATACACCTATGTAGGGTCTAAGGACAAAATGCATGATGCGCATGAATGTACCGGGTGCTTCGGATAAACCCATTATCATAACAAGACATTCATATAAGCCAAATTTGGTCTTAAATGCGGTTTTCCATTCGTCACCTTCTTGTGTACAGATTTGGTAATAGACACTTTTAAGATCAATCTTAGAGAAGATTGTGGCTCCGCTAAGCTCATCTAGCATATCATCTAAGTGTGGAATGGGGTGACGATATCTATCGATGATAGCATTGATGGGATGACAATCGGAAGACATGCGATAGGTGCCATCTTTCTTAGGAATAAGGATTACCGGTACGGTACACGGGCTCAAGCTTTCTCTTACATGGCCATTGTCGATGAGTTGTTGTACTTGCCATTGGATCTCCTTGGTTTCCTCGGGGTTGACGCGGTAGGGTGCCTTGTTGGGAAGAGGTGCTCCGAGGATGAGGTCGATTTCATGTTCGATGCCTCAAAGTGGAGGTAGACCCGGAGGTAACTCGTCGGGGAATACATCTTGGAAATCCTGCAATAAAGAAAACAACACTAAAGGTAGATTATGTGAGGTGTTAATTTTAGGTGCCTCGTCCTTGCACAAGAGGACATAGTGCATAACACTTGATGGGTTCTCACACACTTCTCTCATCTCACTTTTGGTGGCAAATAGCACTAAGTTTTTCTTGTCTCTCATCGTGGAGGCACTCAATTTTGGCTTGTGGCGCTCACTTTATTTTGGGTGGTTCGCTCGCTCACTATTCTCTCCATGATGAGTGGCTTGCTTGTCGGTGATTAATTGACTTGGAGACATAGGATGTAGCACGTACTTCTTTCCCTTCATCTTGAAGCTATAGTGATTGGTAAACCCTTATGAATGACGCCATGGTCGTCCAAGAAGGAGGTGGCAAATGGACATTGGAACAACATCACACTCCAAAGTGTCTTCATATGCTCCGATCTTGAAGGAAACTTGCACCATATGCTCAACTTGGATAGTGCCAGAGTCGCTTAGCCATTGGACCTTGTAGGGGTGTGGGTGCTTCATCTTGAACAATTGGAGCTTGGAACATAGCTCTTCACTCGCCAAGTTATGGCAACTTCATCGATGATGACCTTCACGGACCTTCCATTCATATCAGCCTTGGTGTGGAAGATATGGCATCTTTGGTCTTTGTCTTGTTGATGTTGAAGTGTCAAGACCTCGGAGACAACAAGAGCGGGGCTCGAATCTTCGTCACAAAAGACTTGATCATCTTCATCTTCGTTCATGTGTCGGTGCATTGCCACTTTCTCAAGGGCCTCCATTTCCTCTTCACTCATGGATTCATAGGTTCTGTCGTCGTTGAGGATCATTGTGTGCTTGTTGGTGCACTCGAAGGACTTGTGGCTTCGGCCGCCGCATGTGAAGCATTTGATGGAACTTGTCTTGATGATCTCATCCGGTGGAGTTGTAGATGATGAAGCCCTCGACTTGAAGTTGCTTGTAGTAGGAGGGCGACTTGAGGTTGTCAAAATCTTCTTGTAATTTGACTTGTCACCGTTGCTTGGTGAAGCGTTTGTCGAGGTAGGAGTCATCGTAGTCGTTGAAGCTTGGTGTAGGAGGAGCCGTAGTTCTTGGAAGCGAACTTGGCATACTTGAAGTCATCTTGCACTTGTTGTTCCGCCTTGGTAGCTTGATGCATGAGCTCGATGAGGTTGGAGTAGGGTTGGAAGTCAGCGATCTTCTTGATAGGATGGTTGAGTCCATTCAAGAAGCGTGCCATAGTTTGCTCATCATCTTCCGTGACATTGGCTCTTATCATGGAAATCTCCATTTCCTTGTAGTACTCTTCAACGGTCTTTGTTCCTTTCTTGAGGAGTTGGAGCTTCTATAAGAGGTCGCGGGTGTAGTAGGTTGGCACAAAGCATGCTCTCATGACATCCTTCATTTGCGCCCAATTTGTGATGGGTAGTTCACCTCTTGCCTCACGGCGCTCAATGACTTGCTCCCACCAAATGAGTACATAGTCTTGGAATTCAAGGGATGCCATGGAGATCTTCTTATCTTCCACATAGTTGTGCAAACAAAATATCTTGTCGACCTTCAATTCCTATGATAGGTACTCTTCGAGATCATTGCTTCTGGTGAACTTGGGCATGGTGAACTTGAGCTTGCCATAGCGTTGCTGTTCATTGTGTTGGGGTCGAGGATGATGTCTCCCTTGACGTGGAGGGTTGTCAACCTCATGTTTCTCTTGGCGTGGAGGATTTCCGTTATCGTGTTGCTCTTGACAGACTTGAGGTTCTTGTCGAGCTTGTGGGACTTGTCGATGAAATCATGCTTGATAGTTCCTCTCCTGGACTTCTTCATGAAGTGCTTCTTCTTGTTCACGCGTATGTCGGCTGCGATCGGCTACGGCGCGACTTGCGTCATGGAGGGCACGTTGCGCCTTAAGTGCTTGGGCTTCACGTCATTGTTGTTCTTGACATTGAGCCCCGACATCTTCCTCGTCTTGGTGTTGGCGTGCTTGTTCTTCCTCTTGTTGTCACGGCGTTGCCTTTCTTGTTCTTGCACAAGAGTAGCTTGATTTTGACGATGTTGATGTTCTTGCACTAGAAGTTGCTCTTGACGATCGGTTCGGTGTAGAGGATTGCGGTTTGGTTGACGGTCTTGGCGCGGGGCTCGATGTAGAGTGCTTGATGTCGGTGTACTTGATCCGGAGATGGTGTGATCGGAGTGTCGAATCGAGCGGCTCCGTCTTGAGTAGGACGAAGTAGTGGAAGAGCGATTGACCAACAAGGCACGAATCTCATCCATTCTTGCATCATTCTCTTGTTTGTGTTCGCCGAGCTTTTTGTCGAAGTAGTCTCTTGTACGTTGATCGGAGAGTCGCAAGTCGGTGGTGAGATTGTCGATGCGGTCACTCAATGCTTGTTGTTCTTGATGTAAAGCTCGCTGTGCATCTAAGAGGTGGCTCTTGGTGACGTAGGAGGTCAAGTCATCATCTTGATCAATGAAGAGTGGTTGGTAGAGGAACTTGGCCTATTCATCATTCCAAGTAAAATATGTGAGTGGGAGAAAGATAAGAACTATAGCAAATGTACCTTGACCAAAGTTGAAGATGGATCAATGATCACTCGAATATGTAACAAGGAAATAGCACAATTGGTACCAATTATTGTTGGTTCTCACACCTACACAAGTAAAGCCTTTGGGTGGATCTTGGTGAGGATGGTAGCACAAAATTTGATGCAATTGTTAGTAAGACTCAATGATGTTGAAAATGATTCACAATTCGCAAATGCAACAAGTAGACCAATAGCAAGTAGTGGTACATGGAAACACACACACAAATAGATAAATGGGGTCGTGCAACCAAAAATGAGCTCAAAAATGTGGAATCCACGGAAAATGCTCTTGTTGCACAACACTAGAGAGACACTAGCACGATTGCACAATAGGCGGATACGAAACTTGTGCACAACCTACTAAGCAATAATGCAACGACTTATCTCCCGTATGCTATATGTATGGTATTCCTATGATATGATCCAAGATAATCAAGTATGACAATCTTAATGTTGTATGATGCTATTTTTTTTCTTGCTTAAAAGCTCTTTGCTTATCTTTCTCTTTTCCTTAAAAGCTTGTTTGGCTCTTTCTCTTTTGAGCTCTTTTGATGGCCACTTATGCAAAAATTCACGAGCAAAGCTAGCAATTGTGTATATGCTATGGCAACCTTGTGACACAAGAGATGATACCAAGATATTTAGCAAGATGATATGGTATGTATGCAATGGGAGCTATGATCATTAATGGTGCACAAGTGACATTGCCGGAAATACTCAAATGGCTAGTCTCAATAGGTAAGGTACGCAAAATGGTCTATGGGTTTATCAATGCAATGGCAAGGAGTACACAAAGTGTCGTCGAGGTTACCGTCCTTGCTTACAGTTGAGGGTGTCAATTTTTTTGAAGTGGTCGATGTCGAAGACGAATATGAGCGGCGCTGATGTCGATGTTGAACCGTCCCTAAGTTGCCTAAATGCGTTAGGAAATAGAAACCGCAACTCAAATTCTCAAAACAAAAACATGTCAAAGTTTGTCAGAGTGTGAAACGGGTAAGCAATGGTGGTTGCGGAAAGCGGTGGTAGTATGTGGAAACAATGGTGGTAAGCCCAGTCAAAATTGGTGAGAGTTAGGCGGGAAACAGAGAGGTGGATGGAAGTGATGCTGTCAGGGGCCGGATGTCCGGGCTTGATGGCCGGATGTCCGGGGTAGCAGGATGTCCGGGGGTCACGGGCCGGATGTCCGAGCTCAGGATCCCTGGACGAACTCGATGAACTCGCGGGGAGAAGGCAAATTCAGGGCAAAATTCGGGAGATTTTGTGGATGGAAATTGGAGAAAACATGGGGAAAAGCTAGACCTACCTGCTACACACGAAATCCGCGGATCAAATCCAACAAAACTTCATCACACCAACAAAGCACAAAAAAAATTGGCAGGGCTATTTTGTGGGAATTTTCGAATTTGGGACAAAATCAACAAAACAAAGCTAGAAAACAAGGGTAGGGGCTCCAAATTCGTGATAAACCTGACTCCGATAACAAGTTGATGTAGGGTGGAAACCCTAGGACGATCTTTCACGATTGGAGTGGATCCCGCAAAGAACATGAGGGAAAACACGAGGGGAAACACCAAGATTCAATTACACATGTGCTAGATCCTCGAAACACAAAGAGATACTCGATCCACGATCAACAAAGGACGATACAAGTAGCAAGTTCTTCTCCGTGAGGAGGTCTTGAGGGGTCTTCCTATGAGGGGTCTTGAATCCACTTGGGGGATCTTCTCCGTAGAGGTTATGAACTCCAATGGAGAAGGGTATCAAGTGGATGAGCAACTCTTTCTCTCAAATGAGCTAATCCTTTGCTGACCCTAGAAAGAGGGAGGAGGATTATATGTAGTCTAGGTGGGCGAAGAGGTACATGGGCCTCGGCCCTTTACTCTGCGCAGACAGACGGGGCTGGACGTATGGGCGTCGGGCCGGATGTCCGGGCCTTCACGAGGGACCGGATGTCCAGACTGGCGGGGTCAGCCTCGGTGCTCTCTGGATAGGCGGTGTCTGGATTTCTGGGCCAGAGGCCATATATCCGACGGCTCGGGAAGAGCCGGATGTCCGGGCCCTGTAGCTTCTGCTGGGCGGTTGCTGTGGTAGATGCTCTAGGGGTCGGATGTCCGGGGCTTGGGGCTGGATGTCCGAGTCCTGGAGACTTCTCCGGTTCCTTCCGTCATTCCTATTCATCTGTGAACTTGGGGACTTGTCCGTCTTCACGTGCATCTTCGAGAGGGCCTTCTTGGTACTTGATCATGGACAACATTCCGGACTTAGGTAGTAGCCATGTCTCCAGTGGATCATGTGGAATATCACTAAGGAAAGAAGACATCTCGGTCTCGAGAGCTCTAGCTCGTGCTCGTGTCATAGTTCCTTTTGGTACTTGATGAGACGATGGTAGGTCCATGGGGATGACCAAAGGATGCTCTGCATCATCAACTTGGGTCACTAAGGCCCAAGTGGAGTTGGCACCCCCTTCCTTGTGTGTGTGTGTGGGGGGGGCAAATTGGACTAGGGGAGGAGTCCAACTCCGACTCCTCCCCATGGCCCGCGCCCCAAAGGGGGACTTTCCCCCTTTGGTGGCTTCCCTCTCCTCCTCCTCCAACCTATATATATATACTAGGGTTTTTTGCTCTATTGTTCATACAAGTTTTGGAGCCTCCTCTAGTTCTTCTAGATCTAGTTGGTCCTATTTGACTAATCAGAGATAGGATAATCCTCTTATCCTAATAATTAGAGGCCCTATGTGGTTCTAATCTCCCCCTCTAATTCTTTGGCGATGATTAGCTCTGGACGGCGAAGCGCTGGCGGATCGGGAAGACTACACACTTGCAACCAAGTAGAGAGGCTGTGCTTTCGGTCTTCGCACTGGTATCGTAACATGCTATACAAACGGTTTTTAACCCCTTTCCACGTACGGTGATATTCTGAACCATCACCGAGTGAGTGTGTGCGATAGAGGGGTCCTCCCCACATGACCCAAAAACCGCCGGGGATAGGCGAGTGGCTACTGATGACCGCCCTAGAATAAACGTATGAGAAGTTACCCCAGTCCCACACATTATGTCTCGATGTTACATTTCTGATCGAGAGACATCCGAAACGATTACACCGCTATAGTCATGTGAAGAAGGTGGACATCAACATTTAATCTATCGATATGTTTGCGATAGGTACGTTATCGCACACTGTTCAAGAATGTAAAATGTGTGCGGTGCCTCTACTAACGCCAACATGTCCATTTTCATAACTGTGTGTGCGATAGGTATTCCTATCACACACACACACACACACACACACACACACAGGTTTGAGACATTTGCCGTATTACCATGAATCACACATGCATATGAGACGAAACCGTGTGTGCGTCCGTCGGGCATCGCAAACGTTTCACGTCAAAGAACCGTATGTTCTCTATTTTTCATCACACATGCTGTTTTCTTTCTAACCGTATGCACAATATTTTATTCGCTCCTGTTTAATTTTATTTTTCCCTGTAGTTTATTATTCAAAATAGAAATTTTCAAATATGAAAGGTGGAATTCAAATTCTCAGCACAATGGTCTAACAACCAATCCATTAATAAAATTTGCAATACAATATGTTTAGTAATTACAGGATTAGACAGCAATTGACTATGATGAACCACAATATTTAGAGGTGGTAAAGGTGAAGAGACAAGTGTAAATCATTTTGGCTGCCGATGGTGTTGAAGAAGCGGAATGCCCATAATGTGCCCTCCTGCATGCCATAGGCACAACCAACTTTTGTCCAACCCCGTGTGACGATCGACTGCTGATACGTCTCCAACGTATCTATAATTTTTGATTGCTCCATGCTATTATATTATTTGTTTTGGATGTTTTATATGCATTAATATGTTATTTATATTATTTTTTGGGACTAACATATTAACCTAGAGCCTAGTGCCAGTTTCTGTTTTTTCCTTGTTTTTGAGCTTCATAGAAAAGGAATACTAAACGGAGTCCAAACAGAATAAAACTTCACGAAAAAATTTCTTGGACCAGAAGACACCCAGGAGACTTGGAGTTCAAGTCAGAAGATACACGACATGACGACAAGGGTGGAGGGCGCGCCCTAGGGGGGGGCTACCCTGTGAGCCCCTCGGTGACCTCCTGGTATAGATCTTCCTCTAATATATTCACATATATCCTATAATCCTCAGAAGCATCCAAGAAAATACTTTTCCAACGCCGCAAACTTCTGTTCTTTTGAGATCCCATTTTGGGGCCTTTTTCGGCATCTTGCCGGAGGGGGATTCGATCACGGAGGGCATCCACATCTCTATTGCCTTTTCGATGAAGCGCGAGTAGTTTACCACAGACCTACGGGTCTAGCTAGTAGCTAGATGGCTTCTTCTCTCTCTTTGATTCTCAATACCATGTTCTCCTCGATGTTCTTGGAGATCTATCTGATGTAATCTTCTTTTGTGGTGTGTTTGTTGAGATCCGATGAATTGTGGATTGATGATCAACTTATCTATGAATATTATTTGAATCTTCTTTGAATTTTTATATGCATGATTTGATATCTTTGTATTTCTCTTCAAATTATCGGTTTGGTTTGGCCAACTAGATTAGTTTTTCTTGCAATGGGAGAGGTGCTTAGCTTTGGGTTCAATCTTGCATGATTTCACCCAAAGTGACAAATTAGGGGTAGCGAGACACGTATTGCATTGTTGCCATCGAGGATAAAAATACGGGGTTTTCATCATATTGCTTGAGTTAATTCCTCTACATCATTTCATCATACTTAAGGCGTTACTCCGTTCTTTATGAACTTAATACTCTAGATGTATGCTGGACAGCGGTCGATGTGTGGAGTTATAGTAGTAGATGCAGGAAGGAGTCGGTCTACTTGACACAGACGTGATGCCTATATTTCATAATAATTGCCTTGGATATCATCATAACTTTACGCTTTTCTATCAATTGCTCGACAGTAATTTGTTCACCCATCGTATTATTTGCCTTCATGAGAGAAGCCTCTAGTGAAATCTATGGCCCCCCGGTCTATTTTCCATCATATTAGTTTTTGATCTACTATTTTGCAATCTTTTATTTTTAAATCTATAAATCGAAAAATCCGAAAATATTTTATCTTTTATTTAGTTTATCTATCTCTATCAGATCTCACCTTTGCAAGTGACAATAAAGGGATTGACAACCCCCTTATTGCGTCAGGTGCAAGTGTTTGATTGTTTGTGTAGGTACATCTATTGGGGACTTGCATGTTTCTCCTACTGGATTGATACCTTGGTTCTTAACTAAGGGAAATACTTATCTCTACTGTGCTGCATCACCCTTTCCTCTTCATGGGAAAAACCAACGCAAGCTCAAGAAGTAGCAGGAATAATTTCTGGCGCTGTTGCCGGGGAGATCTACGTCAAGAGTACCAAGTACCCATCATAAAACTCTCATCTCTCGCATTACATTATTCACCATTTCCTCTCATTTTCCTCTTCCCCACTTCTAAAACGATTTTCGAAATGATTTGCCTTTTTATTCACCCTTCTTCCGTTCATCTTTTCGTTTGCCTTTATGTCTTACTTGGTTTGTTTGCCCGTTCGCTTGGTATAATTGTGTGTTTATTGAAAATCAAGAACCAAAAGGTTTATGGATCCTCATCCACTTGCTAATCTTTTTAAAAGATCCAATTATGATGAACCAATTGCTAGTGAATTGAGTGCACTAGATTATCTCTATGAGGTTTTACTTGAAATTGTGAATCTGAAAAGTGTGATGAAGTGTTGAAAGAAGAAAATTCTAATGTGATTCACGATAGTGCCTTGGATGAAAAGCATGATTGCAATGATGTTATTATAAATTCCATTAATGTTATCTTGGGGATGCTAATTTTGCTATGTCTACTACTTGTTGCAATGATCATGATTTGGGTGATTCTTCTTATGATCTTGAAAATTTATTTAAGCCCCATGATAAATATGAGATTGATAATAATGTTTGCAATAATATTGAAAGTGGGTTTCGAAGAGTGTCAACTTTAGATCTCACATATTTGGAGAATGTCCAATCTTATGAATTTTTTGATAAAAGAGGGTTTGGAGAGGTCATGACTTTAGTTAATGTTAATCCCACTATTTTGGAAGAGTGTCAACTTTGCATGCATGTGGATCGTGTTGAGAATATGTTATGTGTTAGCTATATTGTTGAATTCGCTTATGATCCTACATGTAATTATTATGAGAGAGAAAAATATGGTTGTAGAAATTTTCATGTTACTAAATTACCTCTCTTCATGTTGAGATTGCTATCGTCTATTTCTTCTTAGTTGCATATGCTA
Organism: Triticum dicoccoides; assembly: GCF_002162155.2. NCBI lineage: Eukaryota > Viridiplantae > Streptophyta > Magnoliopsida > Poales > Poaceae > Triticum > Triticum dicoccoides. The sequence goes on from NC_041381.1 coordinate 191,860,488, forward strand.
GTTTTTGCTTGCCTTGATAATTTGTTTGCTTATAAAATGCCTATGCATAGGAAGTATGTTAGACTTAGATGTGTTTGTCATGTGTTTTATGATGCTCTCTTTGCGCTTCAATTCTTGTCTTTCATGTGAGCATCATTGAAATCTCAATGCCTAGCTAAAAGGCTTTAAAGAAAATCGCTTGTTTTGAGACAACCCAATATCTTTCTTTGCTGTTTTTGAATTATTAATTCATATATTCTCTGGTTAGATGTGTTTTTGTGTTTCAATTAGTATTTGTGCCAAGTAAGACCTTTGGGATGGCTTACGGTGATAGTTGATTTGATCTTGCTGAAAAGAAGAAACTTTTGCGCCTAGTAAAATAAATTTCATAATTGACATAAGCGTGATTTTGATCTGATTTTTTACACAAGATTTATATGCAAATTTACCAAGTTGTCCTAATTTTTCAGAATTTTTGGAGTTACATAAATATTCAAAGTTTCAGATTGTTACAGACTGTTCTGTTTTTGACAAATTATGTTTTTCTTGGGTTGTTGCTTATTTTGATGAATCTATGGGTAGTATCGGGGGGGGGGGGTATGAACCATGGAGAAGTTGGAATACAATATATATTACACCAATATAAATAAATAATGAGTTCACAATAGTACCACAAAGTTGTGATTTTCTTTCTTATACTAACGGATCTCATGAGTTTTCTATTGAGTTTTGTGTTGTGAAGTTTTCAAGTTTTGGGTAAAGATTTGATGGACTATGGAATAATGAGTGGCAAGAGCCTAAGCTTGGGGATTCCCAAGTCAACCCAAGGTAATATTCAAGGACAACCAAGAGCCTAAGATTGGGATGCCCTGGAAGGCATCCCCTCTTTCGTCTTTGTCTATCGATAAATTTACTTGAGGCTATATTTTTATTCACCACATGATATGTGTTTTGCTTGGAGCATCTTGTATGACATGAGTCTTTGCTTTTTAGTTTGTCACATTCATCCTTGCTGTACACACCTTTTGAGAGGGATACACATGAATCATGATTTATTAGAATACTCTATGTGCTTCACTTATGTCTTTTGAGCTAGGCAATTTTGCTCTAGTGCTTCACTTATATCTTTTTATAGCATGGCGGTGGATTTCTTTTATAGAAATCATTGAACTCCCTTGCTTCACTTATATTATTTTGAGAGTCTATCTAAACAACATGGTAATTTGCTTAGGTTGTGAATTTAGTCCTAATATGATAGACATCCAAGAGAGATATAATAAAAACTTTCATATAAAGTGGGTTGAATATTAAGAGAAGTTTGATTCCTTGCATTTTTTTTGAGATATGAAGATGGTGATATTAGAGTCATGCTAGTGAGTAATTGTGGATTCATAAGAATACTTGTGTTAAAGTTTGTGATTCCCGTAGCATGCACGTATGGTGAACCATTATGTAACAAAGTTGTAGCATGATTTATTTATTGATTGTCATCCTTTGTGTGGAGGTCGGGATCACGCGATGGTTAACTCCTACCAACCCTGCCCCTAGGAGCATGCGCGTAGTACTTTGTTTCAATATCTAATAGACTTTTGCAGTAAGTATGTGAGTTCTTTATGACTAATGTTGAGTCCATAGATTATACACACTCTTACGCTTCCACCATTGCTAGCCTCTCTAGTACCGCACAACTTTTGCCGGTGCCTTACACCCACCATATACCTTCCTCAAAACAGCCACCATACCTACCTATTATGGCATTTCCATAGCCATTCCAAGATATATTACCATGCAACTTTCCATTGTTCCATTTTATCATGACACGTTTCATCATTTTCATATTGTTTTGCATGATCGTAAGATAGCTAGCATGATGTTTACATGGCTTATCCGGTTTTTTGATATCATTTGCTACACTAAATCATTGCACATCCCGGTACACCGCCGGAGGCATTCATATAGAGTCATATCTTTGTTCTAGCATCGAGTTGTTATTTTGAGTTGTAAGTAAATAAAAGTGTGATGATCATTATCATTAGAGCATTGTCACACGTGAGGTTATCAAAATAAAAGAGGCTAAAGAAGCCCAAATAAAAAATAAAAGAGCCTCAAGAAGCCCAAATCAAAATAAAAGAGGCCAAAGAATCCCAAATAAAAAAGCGGCCAAAGAAGCCCACCTAAACAATGAGAGAAAAGAGAGAAGGGACAATGTTACTATCCTTTTTCCATGCTTGTGCTTCAAAGTAGCACCATGATCTTCATGATAGAGAGTCTCCTATGTTATCACTTTCATATACTAGTGGGAATTTTTTGATATAGAACTTGGCTTGTATATTCCAATGATGGGCTTCCTCAAATTGCCCTAGGTCTTCATGAGCAAGCGAGTTGGATGCACACCCACTTAGTTTATTTTTGAGCTTTCGTAAACTTATAGCTCTAGTGCATCCATTGCATGGAAATCCCTACTCACTCACATTAATATCTATTGATGGGCATCTCCATAGCCCATTGATATGCCTAGTTGATGTGAGACTATCTCCTTCTTTTTGTCTTCTCCACAACCACCATATTCTATTCCACCTGTAGTGCTATGTCCATGGCTCACATTCATGTATTGTGTGAAAGTTGAAAAAGTTTCAGAATACTAAAGTATGAAACAATTGCTTGGATCAAACTGGGGTTGTGCATGATTTAAATACTTTGTGTGATTAAGATGGAGCATAGCCATACTATATGATTTTGCAGGGATAACTTTCTTTAGCCATAGTATTTCGAGAAGACATGATTGCTTTATTAGTATGCTTGAGGTATTATTGTTTTTATGTCAATATTAAACTTTTGTTTTGAATCTTATGGATCTAAACATTCATGCCACAATAAAGAAAATTACATGGATAGATATGCTAGGTAGCATTCGACATCAAAATTCTATTTTTATCATTTACCTACTCGAGGACGAATAGGAATTAAGCTTGGGGATGCTTGATACGTCTCCAACATATCTATAATTTTTGATTGTTCCATGCTATTATATTATCTATTTGGATGTCTTATATGCATTAATATGCTATTTTATTTTATTTTGGGACTAACCTATTAACCTACAACCCAGTGCCAGCTTCTGTTTTTTCCTTGTTTTTGTGTTTCGCAGAAAAGGAATACTAAATGGAGTCCAAACGGAATAAACCTTCACGATGATTTTTCTTGGACCATAAGATACCCAGGAGACTTGGAGTTCAGGTCAGAGGAGCCACGAGGCGGCGGCAAGGGTGGAGGGCACGCCCTGGGGGGGCGCCCCCTACCTTGTAGGCCCCTAGGTGACCTTCTCACCTAGATCTTCCTCCTATATATTCACATATATCCCAACCCTCAGAAGCATCCACGAAAATACTTTTCCACCACCGCAACCTTCTGTTCCTGTGAGATCCCATCTTTGGGCCTTTTCTGGCATCCTGTCGTAGGGGGATTCAATCACCGAGGGCATCTACATCAACTCTATTGCCCTTTCGATGAAGCGTGAGTAGTTTACCACAGACCTGCGGGTCCATAGCTAGTAGCTAGATGGATTTTCTCGCTCTCTTTGATTCTCAATACCATGTTCTCCTTGATGTTCTTGGAGATGTATCCGATGTAATCTTCTTTAGCAGTGTGTTTGTCGAGATACGATGAATTGTGGATTTATGATTAGCTTATCTATGAATATTATTTGAATCTTCTCTGAATTCTTATATGCATCATTTTATATCTTTGTATTTCTCTTCGAATTATCCGTTTGGTTTGGCCAACTAGATTGTTTTTTCTTGCAATGGGAGAGGTGCTTAGCTCTGGGTTCAATCTTGCGTGATTTCACCCAGTGACAAAGTAGGGGTAGCGAGACATGTATTGCATTGTTGCCATCGAGGATAAAAAGATGGGGTTTTCATCATATTGCTTGAGTTAATTCCTCTACATCATGTCATCTGACTTAAGGTGTTACTCCATTCTTTATGAACTTAATACTCTAGATGCATGCAGGATAGCGGTTGATGTGTGGAGTAATAGTAGTAGATGCAGGCAGGAGTCAGTCTACTTGACATGGACGTGATGCCTATATTTCATTACCATTGCCTTGGATATCGTCATAACTTTGCGCTTTTCTATCAATTGCTCGATAGTAATTTTTTCACCCACCATATTATTTGCCTTCACGAGAGAAGCCTCTAGTGAAACCTATGGCCCCCGGGTCTATTTTCCATCAGATTTGTTTCCGATCTACTATTTTGCAATCTTTTATTTTCAGAGCTATAAACAAAACAATCCAAAAGTATTTTATCTTTTGTTTAGTTTTATCTATCTCTATCAGATCTCACCTTTGCAAGTGACCGTGAAGGGATTGACAACCCCTTTATAGCGTTGGGTGCAAGTGTTTGATTGTTTGTGTAGGTACATCTATTGGGGACTTGCGCGTTTCTCCTACTTGATTGATACCTTGGTTCTTAACTGAGGGAAATACTTATCTCTACTGTGCTGCATCACCCTTTCCTCTTTAAGGAAAATGCAATGCAAGTTCAAGAAGTAGCACCCGGCCATCCTTCACCGCCTTTAGGGAGACTTCTAGAGCATTATCATGGTAGCTTAAATTATATACTTAACCTTAGTTGCCTCCACTCCGGTCATGTAGTTTGCAAGGTAATCATCAGTAAATTGCTTCAAAAACCACTGAAAAGAGAAAAATTTCAGATACTCAGGTCTAATAGAGTAATTTGTTGTGGGCATGAGGAAAAGGCAACACATTACTTACCATCCTAAAGTTCACCGTTGTCTTGGACAAAGTGTAAATAAAGAGCTTAATTCACATTCTTTCGCCTAAAAATCAATGGTACGCATTGGTGCTATACAAACAGTTTTTAACCCCTTTTCGCGACGGCATTTGGAACCGTCGCCAAGTGAGTGTGGGCAATAGGGGGGTCCTTCCCACACGACCCAGAAATCGTTGGGGATAGGGTGCCAAGATGCATGTATAGTACTCCTACTCGTTTGTGCTCGCATTGCCATCGTAGTCGGTAATCTATGGTGCTACATTTACAATGTGCGGCCCATCACAAATGGTTCACTATTATAGAATGTGTATGACAAGCATACAATCTGTAGCGACCAGACCTCAAACAGTCTGATCTCTGTGCATCAGTGTCATCCCTGGATCGGTAATGCTGACATGCATAGTACTTGAGGATTTATAACAGAGTTTCAATCACACACTTATTACATCGAATGTCTCAAAAGAGAACTTATTACAATAATATGGCTGAAGGCCATCTAAATATGATAATAGCGGAAGGCTTGGAAGATAAAGTGAGTCCATCAACTCCAACGGCATCACTGAGTGAAAGACAACAACCTATGGCACCTTACTCGTCGTCTGAAAAGTCTGCAACATGAACGTTGCAGCCCGAAACGGGTCAACATATGGAATATGCTGGCAATGTAACACATAGAGTAATGAACAAAATAATTGCTATCACTACATGCATATATGGCTGGTGGAAAGCTCTATGGTTACAGTTTCACATAAATCCAATTTTTTTCCTACAACAAAGGAATAAATGTTATTTAACTATCATGGTGGTTGTTAAACATTGAGAAGGTTCCTCCAACTCAATCCCAATTAAACATCATCATTAAACTCAATCAAATTATATTTAGAGTGATGAGATCAACATGATAATCCAAGAACTAGATACTCAAAACGTCCATAACCGGGGACACGGCTAACCATGATTAGTTTATACACTCTGCAGAGGTTTGCACCCTTTTCCCCACAAGACTCGAATACATCCATGGTCGGAGATTCGAGACACAGTCTTTCGAAAGCATTAACTCTCTACTCTGGATAGACAGTACCACCTACAACCCACTACATCTGCTAGTCTACCTTTTCAAGAGCTTCACGCAACTTACTCAACTATGCCAGAGCCCATATTGGCTTTTGGCTGCACACGGAAGTTTCTAGCATGAATAATCTTATGATCCCTTTGAGCCTGGGTGGCGGACCATAGGATGATCGCACGGGTACTCCAGGATATCCTAAGACATCACTGGATTCTCCAGGTGCCCTGACAACCACTGGGTACTCCAGGGTGCCTCAAGAAATCCACCCAGATGTGTATTTAAGTAGCCACCTTAAGTTAACCATTAATTAACAATACTCACATCTGTCATGGATACACTCACCCAAACCACGTCTATGAGCATAACATAGCAAAATAGCATAACGTAGAAGTAACTCCCAAAGGTTTGATAATAAACATGGCAATATGTTCTACCTCATCATATGCTTCCCAAAACCCACATGTTAAACAGATCCTCACTACTAGGGAAAACCCTAGTAGTAGCGCGAGTTTTGAGGCTATCAGCAGCGCGGGCACCCGCGCTACCAATAAGGCGCTACAGCTAACTGTTAGTAGTAGCGCTATCTGCGCACGCGCTACTACTATTGACTATATCAGCAGCGTGTTTCCCGAACGCGCTGCTATTAGTTAGCTGTAGCGATTTCCTGAACCCGCGCTACTGTTATATCTTTCACTATTTCCCCACTCCAGCTTCAATAAACTACAATTTCCAGATACTAGGTACTACTAGATATCAATTTCATAAAGCATTATAGGTACTAGGTAGTACTCCCCGGTTCCAAATTACTCGTTGTGGTTTTATTTCAAATTGGAACTAAAACCACGATGAGTAATTTGGAACCGAGGGAGTACTAGATAACAATTTCATATATACTCAACATGCATCCTCAAGCAGTACAAGGTGACATCGACGACGATCATCATATTTAGTTCTAGATGATATCGACGACGATCATCATATGTAGTTCTACATGATATTGACGATGATCATCATATGTAGTTCTAGATGATATAGCCACACACACATATGTAGTTCTAGATGATATCGACAACGATCATCATCCTCAAGCCTGGGCGGTGGGTGTTCCTGATAGTAATTAGGATGGCCTGTCCAACACGAAGATTCTTGCCAACGAGGAATCTCTTCCATGTGACACCCCAAAAATTTTAACCTTGTTTTATTAATTAAAATTTTGCGAGGAAACTAAAACTTTTTTTTTCTGTATTTCCTTCTGATTTCAGAACCTCTCTTTTCTTTATTATTATGTAGTTTTTACCCCAAGTGAAAACTTTTCAATCATTGTTGGACTTATTTTTCCTCTCAAGTAAAACAATTCTTTATCAGTGGGATTATTTGCATAATTTTTTCCCTCATGCCTTATTTCTTGAAAAATGATTTTTCTAAGCTTTAAGGCCTCTTTTGCATTACAGCCATTTGATAAATTTATTTAAAAATTCCACCAAAATTTGGAGAGGTCATGTGATGTTTTAAAAACACTTTTATGCAAAAATATATTTCATTCCTTGGATATTTTGAGTTCTACACCAAGTTTTCAAATCTGGTCCAAAGGACAGTTTTGCACTACAACCTATTTAAATATTTCTTAAAAACTTCTACCAAAATTATGGGATGTCAGTAGTAGCATGCCATCCAACTTTATGCAAAAACCTAGTGATGTTCTTTGAAAAAATTGAGTGTATCAACCTCTTCTTCATTCTGGTCCAACTGGATGGATTGTACTACAGCTATATTTTAACTTGCTCCTTTTGCTGCGATTCCTTTTCCTACTTGTAGCCCTTCCTGCTAGAACCTTAAGTCCAAGAGGTTGGACTCATTGGAGCAATTCTAGTACATGCAATCATGCCCTGTTTATTTCTGTCCAGAATTGAAGTTTTGCAAAACTTGCACTAGCAAGTTTCTTCATTTGGCAAACTAACCCCACCACCCTCTCTTGCATCTAAAGAGACCCCACTCTGGAAGTTTTGACCACCCCAAGTACTTCCTAGGTGCCTCTGGCATTTTGTCGAACACCCTGTGAGCATGACCCGTTTTGACATGAGTCTTAGTTTGCACTATGATCTTGCTTATCTTGCCTAACCACCTTGTCCACTAAACTCCTAGCTACTCCTAACCTAGGTCTGCTGATTTCCAGCCTCAACCGAGACCTCTAGCACGCCCTGGAATTTGGTCAAGAACGTTCCGTGCGTGCTCTGGGCACGAGCAGAGCGCGCGTTTTGCATGTGCCGCGCCCGAGCCGCCACGTCGCGCCCCTGGTTTTGCCCACACCACAGAGCCGCGCCACGCACTCCCCTTCTCACCAAAACACGCCAAGCAGCCCTGGTGCCCTGCAGCACCGCCGTTAGAGCCCCTTGGCGGCACGCCCGCATCCGCAACGCGTCTCTGCCCGGTCGGTGCCGCCCAAGCCGCCCCCGCTCGCCAGCTCACCCCTGGAGCAGTGCCCGCTCATCCGCTAGCTCCTGCCGCCATCCCCAGCCCCGACACGGTGCCCTGCAAGCTACAGAATGGCGGTCCGCCGTCGTTCTTATACGGCCGCCGCAAACCGACCTTGTTGCGCTATAAAAGGAGGCCCCCGGGCTCGTCCGGCGACTCAGGCAGCCTCACGCCACTCTCATGGCACCCCCACAGTCGGCAATCGTCGGGGGAAGCCGTCTTCCCCGACTCCGGCCGGTTCGGCCGCCGCCATGTCTCAGTCCGATTCGTCACGAGCCGAGCCCCTCCAGTCCAACTAGTGCCACCAACCTTCTCCTCTCACCCTTGCGGAGCCGTCCGACACCTCAAACTCGATCGATAGCCACCGGAGTTCAAACCCCCAAATCTCCCGAAGCCACCGGCCGCCGCGGAGCTCGCCGCCGACGACTCACTCCGTCCCCGCCGGCAAGTAGACCACCGGAAGGACTGCCTTGATCTTGCGGATCCATCCCTGTCCTTGGATCCCCGTGGGATGCATCCGTTTGCCGGCGGTGATCACCGGAGCTCCGTCTCTATTCGGTCGAAGGAAACGACGCGCGCGTGGACTGGTCAAACCTGACCAGTGGGCCAGGCGGGCCCACCGTCAGTGACCCAGCACCGGTCCATGCTGGATAAGTGAAGGCATATTCCCGGAGTACGTCTTCGACGTGTATTTATCCGAAGCGTTTTCTTTTTTTAAACAGATTTTGACCACAACTTTGACTGCCTATAACTTTTTAATGATAACTCCAAATGAATTGATTCTTTTTCCTACCTCTCTCAAATTTAATCTAGTTTATTTTAAGATTTATTTGAAAAAATTTCAAAACAAATTTTTGTGCTGTTTTGAGTTTGTGTGTTAATTGAAATTTATTTAAAATAGGACTTTGGAGAGAGAGAAGAAAACTTTCAAAAGTTTTGGAGTGCACCCTGCCTTTCCACACATTGAAGGCAAGCATTCTGAACCCCAGCATAATATTTTGCATGCATTGTTTGACACGATCATGACACCACCTCAATACGTAGAATTCGTTATTTTATGTGGTGATGTGATCATTTGCATGAATGCTTATTGGAAATTTCCTTGCTGTTGGAAATGGACATGCTTGTGATGATGATCATCCTCGTATACCTTTCGTGCCTACCGGAAGGAAAACTGGAAAGTCTCTGTCTTGGGTAGACCCGAGCTTGTCCCTAGTTCCTCGTCGAGACGAGTGTGTCCGGCATGGCATGAGGGGTATGATGAGTGGTGATTCTATTTTGTTGGATGATATATATTCGTTATGCTAATCATGCAGGGAATACTTAAAACCTCCTGAGTCGGCCATAGAACGAGTCTTGTTCCAGTAACCCCCATACCTGTTTTGTACTACCACTTGTCTCTACAACAGGTAGAGTATGGTTCAGTAAGTCGTCAACCCCTTTCTAGCACACACCGTACAGAGAGGCCATGGTGGAAGATACCGGTTGTAGCTGGTAGGCAGGCCACCTGGTCCGGGGGCATGGGTGTTTCCGGTTGAGACCGAGAGGGGAGGCCACCCCTTAGAGCGCGCGATACAAATTTGATCCCATGCTACGCGAGGTTGTAGCCTCCCCACTTAGAGTTTTGCTTGACAGGTGTCGTGGGTGGTTCCAGACACATGTGAGTTAAGCTGGTGTGTGCAGGTCAGGTGTGTTTTCAATTAAAAGACCGTAGACGGAATTAGTCCTGATGGACTAAAGGAATCCGTTACTCGTGGGTAAAGAGTACACCCTCTGCAGAGATTAAACCTATTCGAATAGCAGTGTCCATGGTTAAGGATTTCAGTCTGGGATGGGTCAAGTGTCGGTCTTAGTGTCGGTCTTCGGAGGAGAAACTGTTAAACCAGAACATGGATCGTGACTTGTGACTTGTGATGACTATGATTATTATTTTGTTATGGACTAACCCGTTATATTATTTGAATTATCGAGTATCATTTGGATGATTTTACCCCCTGGATATTCACTGTGATTATTTTATAAGCCCTTTATGTGGTGTCGCTCAGACGCCCGACTGCGGCATGCTTGTTATTTATTTACTTCATAAGCCCTTTATGTGGTGTCTCTCAGACGCCCGACTGTGGCATGCTTGTTATTTATTTACTTCATAAGCCCTTTATGCGGTGTCGTTGAGACGCCCGACTGTGGCATGCTTGTTATTTATTTATTTTATAAGCCCTTTATGTGGTGTCGCTCAGACGCCCGACTGTGGCATGCTTGTTATTTATTTTATAAGCCCTTTATGTGGTGTTGCTCAGACGCCCGACTGTGGCATGTTTGTTATTTATTTTATAAGCCCATTATGTGGTGTCGCTTAGACGCCCGACTGAGGCATTTCTCTTTGTTTACTAACCTTTCGAGGCGTCGCTTCAGACACCCAATCGGTGCATTTTATTATTACTATGTTATTGCATATTCATAAATAACCTGCTTGCATGCATCAAAGTTTTTATTATCTTTTGTGACTGAAGCCATGAACATAAAATATTTCAGTACATCGTTGTTATATTATACCCGTGTTCATAATGTTTGCGAGTACATTCAAAGTACTCACTGGCTTGTCCCTGGCTATTGTCTTGGCCAGATTTCTTGCGCGCAGAGGAGCGACCGTGATGACAGCCCCAGAACCTAAGCAACAGTGATAGCAGCCTCGCGAAGATAGGAGTTAACCTGGTCAGCTGTTCTTGTGGGAAATGGAGTCCCATAGACGCTGATGATTCACAACCTGCTTCCTCCATCAACCACTAGAAACCATTTGTTGTACTCACAGACCAGAACAGTCTTGTACTACATATTCTGTATTTTGCTTGGAATTTCTGTATCAAGTTGGTGCCTCATCAGCTAACAGTAATCCTGGGACTGGTGAGCACAAAGGCCATTTTCTGGGAAATTAATACCCGGAAAACCGGTCGCCACATTCCACCCAATTGAGTTTAAGTGTGTATGACAGTCTGTGTCCATGCGGTAAGTACAGGTGGTGACGGAGCCCCTTGCGGTAAGGCATAGTCCAGCTGAGCCTTCTTCATCAGGCTCAATACCACAACTCATAGATAGGTTCTTTGGCAATTTCTGAATAAGGAAAACATATCAATTAATAAATAGCCTCACACATACTCTTGCAAATATATTTCTATTAAGTCTAGATTCCACACAACATATCATTGGACTCTACACTAAGCATATCATCGGATAATTTGCATTTGTAAGTATAACATACCATATCATGTCGATCGACCATGGTACTTGTCAGGCGGGTCACGAATGGCACCCTGACAAAGTCAGCACGTGGTGGAATTATGTCCCATAGGTTGCACACCTCCTCCTCGCTCACCTCATTCTTTGAGCTACGATGGCTTCATGAAGTGGGTTCTCATCATCTTCATCAAGTGGGTCCTCATTATTTTCATCATCTTCTTCATCTGCATCATATTTGTCATCTTCATCATCTTCGTCATCTTCATCATCTTCCACCAGGTTGAGATAAATGACAGCCAGCTTGGGTCTTTCTACTCTGAAGGAGAAGCTGATCAACTCACCACCAGTAAGACGCATGCGGGCGAGGAAATGGGCCCATCCATCTCCTCCAATCTGCGACATATTGCGTCCTTTCTCGACCTCCACAGTGTACGGCCCCCCAGGAGCCTCAAATGTCATAGTGTCTCCTATCAGCTTGTTGAATGTCAACCTCACATTGCATGGGACGGTCTGTGTAAGAAAAGAAAAATGACACAATGTAGTAATGCCAACACTAAAAATAAAATAGTTGTTACATTTCATCTAATTTCTTACCGCCGCATGACGAAAACTCGGCTGGAAGTAGATGCCAAACAGCTTGCCAGTTGCAAGGCTGCTGGCGCACCTTGACTTGCACAGTCGACATAGTGGTGGTGGTGGTGGCGCCATTTTCCTAAAGCAATATGAGCAAAGGATTAATGATTCACTTCACAGGAAAGAAAAACAGTAGCATGTGATATTGTCCTAAAGCAATATGAGCAAAGCATCCTAAATCAACTAAATCAACTAGCATACTAAATCCAATAGCATACTAAATCAACTAAATCAAAATGTTCTAAATCAACTAAATCAACTAGCCTACTAAATCAACTAAATCAACTAGCCTACTAAATCAACTAAATCAACTAGCCTACTAAATCAACTAAATCAACTAGCCTACTAAATCAACTAAATCAAAATGTTCTAAATCAACTAAATCAACTAGCTTACTAAATCAACTGAATCATATCAACTAAATCAGAATGTTGCATATGAACTAGCCTACTAAATCAAAATGTAGCAGGGAGGAGGGAGAAGGAGGGGCGACTCGAGGAGGGAGAAGAGAGTAGGACGGAGGAGGAAGGCGGAGCGAGGAGGGGCTGGCCGACAGCGAGTGGAGGGAGAATGGAGGAGGAAGGCGGAGCGAGGAGGGGCTGGCCGACGGCGAGTGGAGGGAGAATGGAGGAGGAAGGCGGAGCGAGGAGGGGTTGGCCAGCGGCTAGTGGAGGGAGGACGGAGGAGGAGGCCGGTACCGAGTCCAGCGAGGAGGATGAGGTGACGGCGGCGCAGATCGGAGGAGGGGTGACGAGGGGGAGATCGAGTGTGTGTGTGTGAGTGTGATCTGGATCAGATAGGTGAGGGGGGAGATGGAATGGCTTAGCAGTAGCGCGGTATAGCAAAGTGCGCTACTGCTAAACGACCTATCAGTAGCGCCTTTGGCCGAGAACGCGCTACTGCTATGTTAGACATAGACATAAAAAATACATTGATCATCAATTGTCTTTTTGTGTACAATCTGATTTGTCAATAGGAATCCTTGACGGTTGGTTTAGGAACAAGCGAGGATTCCTATTGCGGCCACAGATCCTACACATAGAGTTCAATGAAGACCAAGTGCTTGTGAAAGTTGTAGAAGTAACATATTTAAGGTGGTACAAACTCTCTTCACGGAGCGAGGTGGGACTAAATTTTTGTAGTAACCTTAGTAGTAGCGATTATTGCGTAAATGCGCCGCTGCTACGATCTGTAGCAGTAGCGCCCTTTGTTCCAACGCGCTACTGCTATAATTGGCCTCGCGGCGGCGTCGTGAGAATTTTAGCAGTAGCGCGTCCTGGTGTGTGCGCGCTACTGATAAACTTGTACCAGCAGCGAGGTTTTTAAGTGAGCGCTACTGCTAAGTAGCAGCAGCGCCAGATTTTAAAGCGCGCTGCTGGTAAGATTCTGTGTATAGGCTTTTCCCTAGTAGTGCCTAACCATGCAATTGTTGAGGGTTGATCTAATGCAATAAAATTGGGTAGTAAAGAGGTATGATCAAAGTGTTACTTGCCTTGCTGATGATCTGTGAAACCTAGAGACTCGTAATAGCACGCTTCGCACTCCGGGTACTCTATCGCAAACAAACAAAGCATACAATAAACACTCAACTAAAAGCATGGGTAAAACTCACATAAGAGATCTAACCAGAAAGTTCAACTTAAGAACTCCGGTTTGCAAAAAGAATCAAATCAAACGAAGCAACGAAACTCAAACTGTGAAAAAAACAAGATCCATTTACTAATCTGGACGAAAGTCAAATTTTACAGTACCAAAATCTTGTTCAAGTTGATTAAACAGAAAGAGGGCTTCAATACGAAGATCTAGGCGCTTGAATCACCTGATTCCGATAAACGAGCGAAAAGATAAACTAAAACGAAATCAAGGTAGAAATCGCGATCGGAAATAGTCGTGAAAAAACCCTGGAAAAAGAAAAATTGACGAACAGACTAACAAACGAACATTCGCTATCTGCGGCTAACGGTGAACTCATTCGTTAAAACAAACGTACGAACGAATGTTCGCTAAATAACTAAACCGGAAAAAACTAAAACCGATCTAATAAAAAAATGCATCTAGGTTTTCGAATAAAACCAAATGGTTTTTAAAATAAAACCAACGGCTACCTCGGGACGCATGAAGGCGGCGGCGGCGGCGGGTAACTCCAGCGAGGGCGGCGTCCGGCGGCGGCGGGCGGGGTCAGTGGCGAGGTTGGCGGAGAGGTCGGCGCGACGGCGGCACGGTGTTGCTAGGGTTAGGGTTCGTGGTGGCGACGGGTGGGCTCGCGATGTGCTGCGGGCTCAGGGCGGCGGGAGTCCGGGTCGCCCACGGCCTGTAGGTCTGTTTGACAATTTTTTAAAAAAAATATTCCGACGCGCAGAAAAATGAACAAAAGAATACTAAATGGACTCCAAAAATCCTGAAATAAAATTTTCCCGTCCTCTAAAAATATAGCGGACAAAGTGAACATTTATTTGGGCCTCTAATGCAATTTAGAAAAACACATTTTTTTCCTAATTCAAATAAAATAGCAATAAAACTCGAAATAAAATTCTTATTTGATTTTAATATTTAACCTCCAATATTTCTTTATGTTTGGAAATTCATTTTATCCCCTCTCTTTTATTTTCATATTAGAAATATTAGGAGAGAGAAATAATTAAAACCAAACGATCCTCTTTTCAAAATTTGAGAAAACTCAAATATGAAAATAATGAAATCCCCAACTCTCTCCGTGGGTCCTTGAGTTGCGTAGAATTTCTAGGATCAAGCCAAAATGCAATAAAATATGATATGCCATGATGATCTAATGTATAACATTCCAAATTGAAAATTTGGGATGTTACAAACCTACCCCCCTTAAGATGAATCTCACCCTCGAGATTTGGGTTGGCTGGAAAATAGGTGAGGGTGGTCCTTCCGTAGTTCTTCCTCTCGTTCCCAGGTGGCTTCATCCTTTGTGTGGTGGCTCCACTGAACTTTGCAGAACTTGATAACCTTGCTGCGTGTGACTCGACTGGCAAACTCAAGAATCTTGACTGGTTTCTCCTTGTAGGTCAAATCGCTATCCAACTGAATCGCTTCCACTGGTACTGTATCTCTTAGAGGGATATCGGCCATCTCCGTGTGGCACTTCTTCAACTGGGAAACGTGAAACACATCGTGAACTCCTGACAATCGTTCTGGCAATTCCAACTTGTAAGCAACTTCTCCCATACATTCCAAAACTTTGTACGGTCCCACAAAATGTAGTGCTAACTTTCCTTTAACTCCAAAATGTTTAACTCCTTGAATTGGGGACAGACGAAGATAAACTCTGTCTCCGACTTCATAAATTGTCTCCTTGCGTTTCGAATCCACATCTGCCTGGACTGGGCTACCCTGAGTCTATCGTGAATCAACTTAACCTTCTCTTCATACTCTTTAATCAAAACTGGTCCAAACAACTGACGGTCTCCAACTTCATCCCACAACAACGGTGTCCTGCATCTCCTTTGGTACAAAGCTTCGAAAGGGGCCATCTTCAAACTGGCTTGATAGCTGTTGTTGTAAGAGAACTCTGCATAAGGCAAATTGTCGTCCCAACTTAAGTGGGTGCGAGAGGACAACTACCATCGCTTTGCAAGTGGGCCAAACATATGTTGAATATAATACCTAAAATGCACAACTTTGATGTGCCACACATGCCTCAAATACCATAAACCATGCACCCACACAGAGCGAGGTTCATGAAGTGTACTACATATGATGGTCCCCCTTCCCCCTCTTCGACGCATACTATATGCTCCTACCGTAATACAACCCAAAAAGAATCGTCATTGATGGCGAAATTAATTAACCTCTCCCAATGTAGGTCAAAGTGATGCACATGCATCGACGATGGTCTCGTGGGCCCACGGATGGAAGCGTCACACATAAGTGTCCTAGATAGGATAACCACCGCCTGCACGCATGTGGCGCAAAGAGGTGTTGTGTGATGTTTGAATAGCCAGTTTCACAATTCTGATGTGCACGTGCCTCGGAAACCGAAAAGTCCCGACACTGAGTGAGGTGTACTTGTTCACGGACGCGTATATATATATATATATATATATATATATACATATATATATATATATATATAAGTTTCTACCTTGCTAGTCAAATTAACCTCACTACCGGCTGTTCGTCAAAGTGATGGACGACGACCTTGTGGGCCCACAGAAAGCATCATACGTGAGTATCGAGTGTCGTGTAGGACAACCATTGACTGCATGTGGCCAAAACATGTATGTATGAAAGGGTTGTGTAATGTTTTAAATTACGAATTCACGACTCTGATGTGGCACCGGCCTGCCTAACAAAACGGCCAACCCACACGGTGGCTCACAAGTTGTAGTGAACTACAAGCCACTCGCCACCCCCAGACGCACACACCCACACACACACCGCGAATCCACCTAAACTATGGTGCATGTTAAATTAATTATCCCGCGGTGAACATATATATGTTACCAAAGGAGGGACATTTTAATTTCACAAAAATCAGAGATCATTAAGATGTTTTAGTACATTAATTGATTGATTTTCTACGGGTATAATGTGCAAAAATCAAATTTGAGCTACATGCACACGTGACAGTGCACCTAAATGGATTGCAAAAACACATGTGTCTCACTGGGTGATGAAGCTATGTACCTAAGGTAGGGTCATATTCCTGTCCAAGATACCCTCCCCAAGGACATCTCTAGAAGAAACCACCTTTCAATCAACCCGGAAGTGTTCCACTCGACAGACTCGAAGACACTCGACCATGAAGCCAACCACTCGACTGCCTGGAGACCTAAAGTCACTCTGCACGCAAACGGTCTGTCATTAAGTAGCTTTTATGGTCATCATAGCACTTTATTTGTGGCGTTACCAGTAACGCCCGATCTTAATGTACCTTAAACCCTGCATAACTGAGGGCTGGAGGGGTCTGGCGGACTCTATATAAGCTACCCCCTCCTCAGTATAAAGGGTTCGCACTCCTGTAACTCATATACACATAATCTAGTCGACCGCCTCCGGGCTCCGAGACGTAGGGCTGTTACTTCCTCCGAGAAGGGCCTGAACTCGTAAATCTCTTGCGTATACAACTACTCCATAGCTAGGATCTTGCCTCTCCATTCCTACCCCCTACATTACTGTCAGACTTAGAACCACGACAGTTGGCGCCCACCGTGGGGCAGGTGTGTTAGCGACTTATTGGAGAAGCTGCGATTTTTCCGATCTCCTTCATCATGGTTTCAGGCGGAGGCCTCGAGATCCGTCTCGGCGCGCTCACGTTCATCACCGACGACTCCGCTTGGCTTCAAGAGGCTCCGCTCGACATCGACGCGCTCCCTGTCCGCGGGGCGACTGTTGGAAATATGCCCTAGAGGCAATAATAAAAGGATTATTCTTATATTTCCTTGTTCATGATAATTGTCTTTATTCATGCTATAATTGTATTATCCGGAAATCGTAATACACGTGTGAATACAGAGACCATAATATGTCCCTAGTAAGCCTCTAGTTGACTAGCTCGTTGATCAACAGATAGTCATGGTTTCCTGACTATGGACATTAGATGTCGTTGATAAAGGAATCACATCATTAGGAGAATGATGTGATGGACAAGACCCAATCCTAAGCATAGCACAAGATCGTATAGTTCGTTTTGCTAGAGCTTTTCCAATGTCAAGTATCTTTTCCTTAGACCATGAGATCGTGTAACTCCCGGATACCGTAGGAGTGCTTTGGGTGTACCAAACATCACAATGTAACTGGGTGACTATAAAGGTGCACTACAGGTATCTCCGAAAGTGTCTATTGGGTTGACACGGATCGAGACTGGGATTTGTCACTCCGTATAACGGAGAGGTATCACTGGGCCCACTCGGTAGTGCATCATCATAATGAGCTCAAAGTGACCAAGTGTCTGGTCACGGGATCTTGCATTACGGTACGAGTAAAGTGACTTGCTGGTAACGAGACTGAACAAGGTATTGGGATACCGACGATTGAGTCTCGGGCAAGTAACATACCGTCTAACAAAGGGAATAGTATACGGGGTTGTTTGAATCCTCGACATCGTGGTTCATCTGATGAGATCATCGAGGAGTATGTGGGAGCCAACATGGGTATCCAGATCCCGCTGTTGGTTATTGACCGGAGAGCCGTCTCGGTCATGTCTACATGTCTCCCGAACCCGTAGGGTCTACACACTTAAGGTTCGGTGACGCTAGGGTTGTATGAATATGAGTATGCAGCACACCGAATGTTGTTCAGAGTCCCAGATGAGATCCGGGACGTCACGAGGAGTTTCGGAATGGTCCGGAGGTAAAGAATTATATATAGGAAGTGCTGCTTCGGCCATCGAGAAAGTTTCGGGGTCACCCGGTATTGTACCGGGACCACCGGAAGGGTCCCGGGGGTCCACCGGGTGGGGCCACCTATCCCGGAGGGCCCCGTTGGCTGAAGTGGGAGGGGAACCAGCCCCTAGTGGGCTGGTGCGCCCCCCCTTGGGCCCCCCTGCGCCTAGGTTTGGAAACCCTAGGTGGGGGGCGCACCACTAGCCTTGGGGGGCACTCCATCCCCCCTGGCCGGCGCCCCCCTTGGGAGATTGCATCTCCCATGGCCGGCGCCCCCCTGGGGGCCTATATAAAGGAGGGCCGGGAGGGAGGGCAGCCGCACCTAAGTCTTGGCGCCTCCCTCCCCCTGCTACACCTCGTCCTCCTCCCGCAGCAGCTTGGCGAAGCCCTGCCGGAGTTCTGCTGCATCCGCCACCACGCCGTCGTACTGCTGGATCATCATCAACCTCTCCTTCCCCCTTGATGGATCAAGACGGAGGAGACATCACGCTGACCGTACATGTGTTGAACGCGGAGGTGCCATCCGTTCGGCGCTAGGATCTCTGGTGATAGGATCACGACGAGAACGACTACCTCAACCCCGTTCTTTTGAACGCTTCCGCTCGCGATCTACAAAGTGGTATGTAGATGCATCTCTCCTTTCACTCGTTGCTTAGATGAACTCATAGATGGATCTTGGTGAAACCGTAGTATTTTTTTTATTTTCTGCAACGTTCCCCAACAGTGGCATCATGAGCTAGGTCTATGCATAGTTCTCTATTGCACGAGTAGAACACAATTTTGTTGTGGGCGTAGATCTTGTCAACTTGCTTGCCGCTACTAGTCTTTTCTTGCTTCAGCCGTATTGTGGGATGAAGCGGCCCGGACCGACCTTACACGTACGCTTACGTGAGACAGGTTCCACCGACTGACATGCACTAGTTGCATAAGGTGGCTAGTGGGTGTCTGTCTCTCCTACTTTAGTTGGAGCGGATTCGATGAAAAGGGTCCTTATGAAGGGTAAATAGAAGTTGACAAAATCACGTTGTGTTTATTCGTAGGTAAGAAAACGTTCTTGCTAGAACCCAATTGCAGCCACGTAAAAGATGCAACAACAATTAGAGGACGTCTAACTTGTTTTTGCAGCAATTGTCATGTGATGTGATATGGCTAGAAGTTGTGATGAATGATGAATGATATATTGTGATGTATGAGATCATGTTCTTGTAATAGGAATCACTACTTGCATGTCGATGAGTATGACAACCGGCATGAGCCATAGGAGTTGTCTTTATTTTTTGTATGACCTGCATGTCATTGAAGAACGCCATGTAAATGACTTTACTTTATTGCTAAACGCGTTAGCCATAGAAGTAGAAGTAGTCGTTGGCGTGAAAACTTCATGAAGACACAATGATGGAGATCATGATGATGGAGATCATGGTGTCATGCCGGTGACGAAGATGATCATGGAGCCCCGAAGATGGAGATCGAAGGAGCTATATGATATTGGCATATCATGTCACTACTATATAATTGCATGTGATGTTTATTATGTTTTATGCATCTTGTTTACTTAGAACGGCGGTAGTAAATAAGATGATCCCTTATACTAATTTCAAGAAAGTGTTCCCCCTAACTGTGCACCGTTGCTAAAGTTCGTCGTTTCGAAGCACCACGTGATGATCGGGTGTGATAGATCCTTACGTTCACATACAACGGGTGTAAGACAGATTTACACATGCAGAACACTTAGGGTTAACTTGACGAGCCTAGCATGTACAAACATGGCCTCGGAACACAAGAGACCGAAAGGTTGAACATGAGTCGTATGGAAGATACGATCAACATGGAGATGTTCACCGATGATGACTAGTCCGTCTCACGTGATGATCGGACACGGCCTAGTCGACTCGGATCGTGTAACACTTAGATGACTAGAGGGATGTCAATCTGAGTGGGAGTTCATTAAATAATTTGATTAGATGAACTTAATTATCATGAACATAGTCTAAAATCTTTGCAAAATATGTCTTGTAGATCAAATGGCCAACGCTCATGTCAACATGAACTTCAATGCGTTCCTAGAGAAAACCAAGCTGAAAGATGATGGCAGCAACTATTCAGACTGGGTCCGGAACCTGAGGATCATCCTCATAGCAGCCAAGAAAGCATATGTCCTAGATGAACCGCTAGGTGAAGCACCCATCCCAGAGAACCAAGACGTTATGAATGCTTGGCAGTCACGTGCTGATGATTACTCCCTCGTTTAGTGCGGCATGCTTTACAGCTTAGAACCGGGGCTCCAAAAGCGTTTTGAGAAACACGGAGCATATGAGATGTTCGAGGAGCTGAAAATGGTTTTTCAAGCTCATGCCCAGGTCGAGAGATATGAAGTCTCCGACAAGTTCTATAGTTGTAAGATGGAGGAAAACAGTTCTGTCAGTGAGCACATACTCAAAATGTCTGGGTTGCACAACCGCCTGTCCCAGCTGGAGATCAACCTCCCGGATGAGGCGGTCATTGACAGAATCCTTCAGTCGCTCCCACCAAGCTACAAGAGCTTTGTGTTGAACTACAATATGCAGGGGATGGTGAAGACCATTCCTGAAGTATTTTCAATGCTGAAGTCAGCAGAGGTTGAAATCAAGAAAGAACATCAAGTGTTGATGGTCAATAAGACCACTAAGTTCAAGAAGGGCAAGGGTAAGAAGAACTTCAAGAAGGACGGCAAAGATGTTGCCGCGCCCGGTAAGCCAGTTGCCGGGAAGAAGTCAAAGAATGGACCCAAGCCTGAGACTGAGTGCTTTTATTGCAAAGGGAAGGGTCACTGGAAGCGGAACTGCCCCAAATACTTAGCGGACAAGAAGGCCGGCAACACTAAAGGTATATTTGATATACATGTAATTGATGTGTACCTTACCAGTACTCGTAGTAACTCCTGGGTATTTGATACCGGTGCTGTTGCTCATATTTGTAACTCACAGCAGGAGCTGCAGAATAAGCGGAGACTGGCGAAGGACGAGGTGACGATGCGCGTCGGGAATGGTTCCAAGGTTGATGTGATCGCCGTCGGCACGCTACCTCTACATTTACCTACGGAATTAGTTTTAAACCTCAATAATTGTTATTTAGTGCCAAGTTTGAGCATGAACATTGTATCTGGATCTCGTTTGATACGAGATGGCTACTCATTTAAATCCGAGAATAATGGTTGTTCTATTTATATGAGAGATATGTTTTATGGTCATGTCCCGATGGTCAATGGTTTATTCTTAATGAATCTCGAACGTAATATTACACATATTCATAGTGTGAATACCAAAAGATGTAAAGTTGATAACGATAGTCCCACATACTTGTGGCACTGCCGCCTTGGTCACATTGGTGTCAAGCGCATGAAGAAGCTCCATGATGGTGGACTTTTAGAGTCTCTCGATTATGAATCATTTGACACATGCGAACCATGCCTCATGGGCAAAATGACCAAGACTCCGTTCTCCGGAATAATGGAGCGAGCAACCAACTTATTGGAAATCATACATACCGATGTGTGCGGTCCAATGAGCGTTGAGGCTCGTGGAGGATATCGTTATGTTCTCACTCTCACTGATGACTTGAGTAGATGTGGGTATGTCTACTTAATGAAACACAAGTCTGAAACCTTTGAAAAGTTCAAGGAATTTCAGAATGAGGTAGAGAATCAACGTGACCGAAAGATAAAGTTCCTACGATCAGATCGTGGAGGAGAATATTTAAGTCACGAATTTGGTACACACTTAAGGAAATGTGCAATCGTTTCACAACTCACGCCGCCTGGAACACCTCAGCGTAACGGTGTGTCCGAACGTCGTAATCGCACTCTATTGGATATGGTGCGATCTATGATGTCTCTTACCGATTTACCGCTATCATTTTGGGGATACGCTCTAGAGACAGCTACATTCACTTTAAATAGGGCACCGTCTAAATCCATTGAGACGACACCGTATGAATTATGGTTTGGGAAGAAACCTAAGCTGTCGTTTCTAATAGTTTGGGGATGCGATGCTTATGTCAAGAAATTACAACCTGAAAAGCTTGAACCCAAGTCGGAAAAATGCGTCTTCATAGGATACCCTAAGGAAACCATTGGGTATACCTTCTACTTAAGATCCGAGGGCAAGACCTTTGTTGCCAAGAACGGATCCTTTCTGGAAAAGGAGTTTCTCTCGAAACAAGTAAGTGGGAGGAAAGTAGAACTCGATGAAGTACTACCTCTTGAACCAGAAAGTAGTACAGCTCAGGAAAATGTTCCTATGGTGCCTACACCAACAGGAGAGGAAATTAATGATGATGATCAAGGTACTTCAGATCAAGTTGCTATAGAACCTCGTAGGTCCACAAGGACACGTTCCACATGAGAGTGGTATGGCAACCCTGTCCTGGAAATCATGTTGTTAGACAACGGTGAACCTTCGAACTATGAAGAAGCGATGGCGGGCCCAGATTCCAACAAAATGGCTTGAAGCCATGCAATCCGAGATAGAATCCATGTATGAAAACAAAGTATGGACTTTGACTGACTTGCCCGATGATCGGCGAGCGATAGAAAACAAATGGATCTTTAAGAAGAAGACGGACGCGGATGGTAATATTACCGTCTATAAAGCTCGACTTGTTGCTAAGGGTTATCGACAAGTTCAAGGGGTTGACTACGATGAGACATTCTCTCCCGTAGCAAAGCTGAAGTCCGTCCGAATCATGTTAGCAATTGCCGCATACTATGATTATGAGATATGGCAGATGGACGTCAAAACGGCATTTCTTAACGGGCATCTTAAGGAAGAACTGTATATGATGCAGCCGGAGGTTTTTGTCGATCCTAAGAATGCTAACAAAGTATGCAAGCTCCAGCGATCCATTTATGGGCTGGTGCAAGCATCTCGGAGTTGGAACATTCTCTTTGATGAGATGATCAAAGCGTTTGGGTTTATGCAGACTTATGGAGAAGCCTGCGTTTACAAGAAAGTGAGTGGGAGCTCTGTAGCATTTCTCATATTATATGTAGATGACATACTCTTGATGGGAAATGATATAGAACTTTTGGACAGCATTAAGGCCTACTTGAATAAGTGTTTTTCAATGAAGGACCTTGGAGAAGTTGCTTACATATTAGGCATCAAGATCTATAGGGATAGATCGAGACACCTCATAGGTCTTTCGCAAAGCACATACCTTGATAAGATTTTGAAGAAGTTCAAAATGGATCAGTCCAAGAAAGGGTTCTTGCCTGTATTGCAAGGTGTGAGATTGAGCTCAGCTCAATGCCAGTCCACGGCAAAAGATAAAGAAGAGATGAGTGTCATCCCCTATGCTTCAGCCATAGGATCTGTTATGTATGCCATGCTGTGTACCAGACCTGATGTAAACCTTGCCGTAAGTTTGGTAGGAAGGTACCAAAGTAATCCCGGCAAGGAACACTGGACAACGGTCAAGAATATCCTGAAGTACCTGAAAAGGACAAAGGACATGTTTCTCATTTATGGAGGTGACGAAGAGCTCGCCGTAAAGGGTTACGTCGACGCTAGCTTCGACACAGATCTGGATGACTCTGAGTCACAAACCGGATACGTGTATATGTTGAATGGTGGAGCAGTAAGCTGGTGCAGCTGCAAGCAGAGCGTCGTGGCGGGATCTACATGTGAAGCGGAGTACATGGCAGCCTCGGAGGCAACACATGAAGCAATATGGGTGAAGGAGTTCATCACCGACCTAGGAGTCATACCCAATGCGTCGGGGCCGATCAAACTCTTCTGTGACAACACTGGAGCTATTGCCCTTGCCAAGGAGCCCAGGTTTCACAAGAAGACCAGGCACATCAAGCATTGTTTCAACTCCATCCGTGAAAATGTTCAAGATGGATACATAGATATTTGCAAAGTACATACGGCTCTGAATGTCACAGATCCGTTGACTAAACCTCTCTCGCGAGCAAAACATGATCAACACCAGAACTCTATGGGTGTTCGATTCATCACAATGTAACTAGATTATTGACTCTAGTGCAAGTGTGAGACTGTTGGAAATATGCCCTAAAGGCAATAATAAAAGGATTATTATTATATTTCCTTGTTCATGATAATTGTCTTTATTCATGCTATAATTGTATTATCCGGAAATCATAATACACGTGTGAATACAGAGACCATAATATGTCCCTAGTAAGCCTCTAGTTGACTAGCTCGTTGATCAACAGATAGTCATGGTTTCCTGACTATGGACATTAGATGTCGTTGATAACGGGATCACATCATTAGGAGAATGATGTGATGGACAAGACCCAATCCTAAGCATAGCACAAGATCATATAGTTCGTTTTGCTAGAGCTTTTCCAATGTCAAGTATCTTTTCCTTAGACCATTAGATCGTGTAACTCCCGGATACCGTAGGAGTGCTTTGGGTGTACCAAACGTCACAACGTAACTGGGTGACTATAAATGTGCACTACAGGTATCTCTGAAAGTGTTTGTTGGGTTGACACGGATCGAGACTGGGATTTGTCACTCCGTATAACGGAGAGGTATCATTGGGCCCACTCGGTAGTGCATCATCATAATGAGCTCAAAGTGACCAAGTGTCTGGTCACGGGATCATGCATTACGGTACGAGTAAAGTGACTTGCCGGTAACGAGACTGAACGAGGTATTGGGATACCGACGATCGAGTCTCGGGCAAGTAACATACCGTGTGACAAAGGGAATAGTATACGGGGTTGTTTAAATCCTCGACATCGTGGTTCATCCGATGAGATCATCGAGGAGTATGTGGGAGCCAACATGGGTATCCAGATCCCGCTGTTGGTTATTGACCGAAGAGCCGTCTCGGTCATGTCTACATGTCTCCCGAACCCGTAGGGTCTACACACTTAAGGTTCGGTGACGCTAGGGTTGTATGAATATGAGTATGCAGCAAACCTAATGTTGTTCGGAGTCCCGGATGAGATCCCGGACGTCACGAGGAGTTTCGGAATGGTCCGGAGGTGAAGAATTACATATAGGAAGTGTTGTTTCGGCCATCGGGAAAGTTTCGGGGTCACCCGGTATTGTACCGGGACCACCAGAAGGGTCCCGGGGGTCCACCGGGTGGGGCCACCTATCCCAGAGGGCCCCATGGGCTGAAGTGGGAGGGGAACCAGCCCCTAGTGGGCTGGTGCGCCCACCTTGGGCCCCACCGCGCCTAGGGTTGGAAACCCTAGGTGGGGGGGGGGGCGCACCACTAGCCTTGGGGGGCACTCCATCCCCCTGGCGGCCGCCCCCCTTGGGAGATTGCATCTCCCAGGGCCTGCGCCCCCCTTGGGGTCCTATATAAAGGAGGGCAGGGAGGGAGGGCAGCTGCACCTATGTCTTGGCGCCTTCCTCCCCCTGCTACACCTCATCCTCCTCCCGCAGTAGCTTGGCGAAGCCCTGCCGGAGATCTGCTGCATCCGCCACCACTCCGTTGTGCTGCTGGATCATCATCAACCTCTCCTTCCCCCTTGCTGGATCAATACGGAGGAGATGTCACGCTGACCGTACGTGTGTTGAAGGCGGAGGTGCCGTCCGTTCGGCGCTAGGATCTCCGGTGATAGGATCACGACGAGAACGACTACCTCAACCCCGCTCTTTTGAACGCTTCCGCTCGCGATCTACAAAGTGGTATGTAGATGCATCTCACCTTTCACTCGTTGCTTAGATGAACTCATAGATGGATCTTGGTGAAACCGTAGGAAATTTTTTATTTTCTACAACGTTCCCCAACAGCGACGCACTTTAGCGCGTGCGTCCGTGGCGTCCTCCTGCGGCAACCGTCGACCCAGTATCAGTCGACCCCTGTATCGTCCTCCCTCCTTGTCTCCCGCCGGTGCAAGCGCTCCGATTAGTCGAGGCTTCAGCGGTGGGTGAGGCACGTGGTGGATCGCCAGTCGGCCACCCCCCAAGTCGCGGCGATCGAGCCCGACGAATCACTCTACGGCCTATTCGACTGGCTCCGCAGAGACTGCATCCGAGTGCGATAGCAGTGATCCAGCGGTGGAGGTTCCGATGGTCAATGGGCCACGCAGTCCTCCCAACTTTCCCCGCACCGACGGAGGCGACGGCGGAGGCGATCCGGCGCATGCCCACGAAGAGTATCACCCCGAGCCCCTCACTTCGTTGCAGAGAGAAGAACTTCGCCGCCGGAACATGGATGCGCTGCACACTCCTATCGTTGGAGAAACCCCCAAGGCTCATGCCTTAGAGGACGCGCGCTTGGACAACTTGGCTGAGCGCACTCGACTAGAGAACCTCCAGCGAGCACTCGACGAGCGTGCGCGGCAACGGGTTCCAGAATCCAGTCAACGTCAACTCTTTCCACCACCGACTCAGGTATATCGAACTCCGATTCAGAATTTAGCAGATGCAGCCCGTATAGCAGAGTCGATTCAGCCTTCCCAGTCAGAGGCTGGCAGAGGCTTGTTACAGATCAGAGCATTACTCCGGGCAGCAGGAGATCAAAATTCAACTATATCACAGTCACGGAATAGGATTCACAGCAGATCCATAGCTGCGAATACAGTCCAGTCGGCCCATAGCCCAAGATCGCCCCCGAGGCGTGAGGGACGTGGAGACCGACATGATTAGTGCAGGAACCGGGAGCAGTATGATCACCGACTCGATCACGATGATCGACATCGAGTGCCCACCCCTCCCCCAAGGGGTGGATCGTACACACCTCGACAACAGGATGACAGACGCCATCACAATGTTGGGCGAAGGATTCCAGTCGACCCCAGGGAACCATGCTTTGATGCGAGATCCATTATCGTTCAAGGTTTAGTCGACAGGAACAGAGCTCACCGAGAAGGTCATGACAGAGATGTACCCACCAGCAGCAGAGTACACGTCTCAGGACCATAGTGTTTTAGCAGAGCCATCAGGGTTGCGGTGATTCCTCCCAACTTCAGGTTGGCGACTGGAGTCAGTAAGTTCACTGGTGAGTCCAAGCCTGATACTTGGTTGAGGACTACCGAGTGGCTGTTCAGATTGGCGGCGGCAATGATGAGGTGGCCATGAAACACCTGCCTCTTATGTTGGAGGGCTCGGCCAAAGCATGGTTGAATCAGTTAGCACCCATCAGCATTTACACTTGGGAAGATCTTGCCCGAGTGTTTGTCAGAACATTTGAAGGAACTTGCAAGCGACCAGCAGGGTTGACAGAGCTGCAATCTTGTGTGCAGAAGTCGAATGAAACTCTGAGGGATTACATCCAGAGATGGATCATGTTGCATCACACGGTAGTGAATGTATATGATCACCAGGCAGTCTGTGCCTTCAAGGAAGGCGTTAAATACAGAGAGTTAAACCTAAAATTTGGTCGAACCAGAGACATCTCTCTGAGTCGAATGATGTAGATTGCCACCAAGTATGAAAATGGTGAAGAAGAGGATCGGCTCCGGAGTGGCAAGCATAAGTCAGTCTCCCACGAAACCGGAGGAGGGAACTCCAGTCGGAAGCAAAAGCGGAAAGCCGAGCCAGCTGCTCCTGGAGAAGCCTTGGCCGTGACTCATGGAAAGTTAAAAGGGAAGCCCAAGGGGTCTTGGAACCCTAAGAAGGTGAAGGACAAGGAAGGAAATGACGTGATGGGTTTGCCGTGCCACATCCACACAAAGAAAGATGAGGAGGGTAAATTCATTTACCCTAAACATACCACTCGACAGTGTTAGCTCTTGATCCAGCAATTCCAGGGGAAACATCCCAAAGATAAGGAAAAGGAGTCGGACAAAGTTGAAGACAAAGAAGATAGTGATGATGCATATCCCCAGGTCAATTCCACCTTGATGATTTTTGCTGATGTTGAAAGCAAAAGTCGATTGAAAGTTATCAACCGAGAAGTGAATATGGTTGCTCCGGTGACACCCAGTTATCTGAAATGGTCTCAGACTGCCATCACATTTGACCAGTCCGATCATCCGACACACATAGCCACCCTTGGGAGGCAAGCTTTGGTGGTCAACCCAGTCGTCGAAGGCACTCGACTGACTAAAGTTTTGATGGATGGTGGCAGTGGCCTAAATATGTTGTATGCAGAGACGATGAAAGGGATGGGCATTCTGATGTCCGGACTCAGTACCAGCAACATGAGTTTCCATGGAGTCATTCCTGGAAAGAAGGCTGAGTCACTCGGCCAAATTGCTCTTGATGTGGTTTTCGGTGATTCCAAGAATTACCGAAAAGAAAAGTTGACGTTTGAAGTTGTGGATTTCCAGAGTGCTTATCACGCTATTTTGGGCAGGCCAACTTATGCACGTTTCATGGCTCAACCATGTTATGTATACCTCAAATTGAAGATGCCTGGTCCCAAAGGTGTGATCACTATTACTGGCAATCGGAAGAAGGCGGAAGTGTGCTTTCAGAAAGGCTCAAAGATCGCCGATGCTCAGATGGCAGTGGTAGAGCTGCAGGAATACCAGAAGACTGCGGACCCGAGTGATTTCTTGCGAGCCAAGAAGCCCGCTACTGAATCAACATTTCAGTCGTCCAGAAGAAGCGCTCATCCAGTTCCTCCGTGAGAAGTGGGACATCTTCGCATGGAAGCCTTCTAATATGCCGGGTGTTCCCAGAGGGCTGGCTGAGCACCATCTACGAGTCAACTCAAAAGTGAAACCTGTCAAGGAACATCTTCGACGGTGCACCGTCTAGAAGAGAAAGGCCATTGGCGAGGAGGTGGCTCGGCTCTTAGCAGCGGAGTTTATCCGAGAGATTTACCACTCCGAGTGGCTCGCCAATGTTGTCATGGTCCCCAAGAAGGACAAGTCACTTCGCATGTGCATTGACTTCAAACATATCAATCGGGCCTGCCCGAAAGATCATTTTCCTCTGCCCCGCATCGACCAAATAGTTGACTCGACTGTGGGATGTGGGCGCTTGTCTTTTTTAGACGCCTATTCCAGTTACCATCAGATCCGTCTGTATGGACCCGACGAGATCAAAACAGCTTTCATCACTCCATTCGGGTGCTTCTGTTATGTCACCATGCCATTCGGTCTCAAGAATGTCGGAGCCACGTTCATGAGAATGATTCATAAGTGTTTGCTCACTCAAATCAGTCGGAATGTGGAAGCGTACATGGATGATATTGTGGTCAAGTCACGGAAGGGTTCCGACCTGCTGACTAACCTTGCTGAGACATTTGCCAACCTTAGGAGGTATGATATCAAGCTTAATCCATCAAAGTGCACATTCGGAGTTCCTGGCGGAAAGTTACTCGGTTTTCTCATTTCCCAACGAGGAATCGACGCCAATCCAGAAAAAGTTGGTACTATACTCCAAATGAAACATCCTGTACGTGTGCACGATGTCCATAAGCTTACTGGTTGCTTGGCCGCTTTAAGTCGATTCATCTCTCGTCTTGGTGAAAAGGCATTGCCTCTTTACCGACTGATGAAGAAGTCAGACAAGTTCGAGTGGACTCCCGAAGCTGATGCAACATTTGCAGAGCTAAAAGCCCTGCTCTCCACCCAGCCGGTGCTTGCTGCCCCAATCGACAAAGAGCCTTTGCTGCTTTACATTGCAGCCACAGCACAAGTCGTCAGTACAGTACTTACGGTCGAGCGGGAAGAAGAAGGAAAAACCTTTAAAGTTCAGCGCCCAGTATATTATCTTTCTGAAGTTTTGACCCCATCAAAGCAAAGATACCCTCATTATCAGAAGCTTGCATATGGGATTTATATGACCACGAAGAAGGTTGCTCATTACTTCTCTAACCATTCCATTACAGTCATCAGCGACGCCCCATTGTCAGAGATTCTGCACAACAGAGATGCAACTGGTCGAGTGGCAAAATGGGCGATTGAACTCCTTCCCCTTGATATCAAGTTTGAGGCAAAGAAAGCCATCAAGTCCCAAGCAATAGCAGATTTCATCGCCGAGTGGGTTGAACAACAACTGCCGACTCAAGTTCACTCGGAGCACTGGACCATGTTCTTTGATGGATCTAAGATGCCGAATGGTTCCGGTGCTGGGGTAGTGTTGGTTTCCCACCGAGGAGATAAGCTCAGATATGTGCTCCAGATTCACTTTGATTCCTCCAATAACGAAGCAGAATATGAAGCACTTTTGTATGGGTTGCGTATGGCCATTTCACTCGGCGTCTGTCGCCTCATGGTCTATGGCGACTCAGATTTGGTGGTTAACCAAGTGATGAAGTTGTGGGACGTCAGAAGTCCAGCCATGACTGGTTACTGCAATGCAGTGAGAAAGCTAGAGAAGAAATTCGAGGGGTTAGAGCTTCATGATATACCCCGACTGAAAAATCAAGCGGCTGATGATTTGGCAAAAATAGGTTCCAAGAGAGAAGCCATTCCCAGTAATGTGTTTTTGGAACACATCCGCACACCATCAGTTCAAGAGGATCCTTTCACCGAAGAAGCCCCGCGGCCAAAAAGTGTCACGGATCCGACTGAAGTTGAGATCCCAGCTGTGGTCAACCTGATCACGGAAGTTTTGGTCATCACTCCTGACTGGACAGTGCCGTACATCGCGTATATCCTAAGGAAAGAGCTCCCAGAGAATGAATAAGAGGCTCGATAGATCGTATGTCGATCCAAAACCTTTACCGTGATAAAGGGACAGTTGTACAGGGAAAGCGCGACTGGAGTCGGTCAGAAATGTATAACACCAGAAGAAGGTCGGATAATCCTTGCCAATATCCACTCGGGGACCTGTGGTCATCATGCGTCCTCTCGGACCATTGTGGCTAAAGCATACCGAGCAGGGTTTTATTGGCCAAGAGCAAATGAAATGGCGAAGGAGATAGTCGACAAGTGTGAAGGATGTCAGTTCTATTCCAATATGTCACACAAGCCCGCCTCACCCTTGAAGACCATTCCTCTCGTCTGGCCCTTCGCTGTTTGGGGGTTGGATATGGTTGGACCACTAAGAACTGGCAGGAGCGGCTTCACTCACTTGCTAGTGGCAGTCGACAAGTTTACTAAATGGATTGAAGCTAAACCTATCAAGAATCTCGATGCTTGCACTGCTATTAGTTTTGTCAGAGAGTTGATATTCAGATATGGAGTTCCGCATAGCATCATCACTGATAATGGGTCAAACTTCGATTCCGACAAGTTCAAAGCCTTTTGTGCCTCTCAAGGCACACAAGTCGACTATGCTTAGGTCGCTCATCCCCAGTCGAATGGACAAGCGGAACGAGCAAATGGTTTAATTCTCAAAGGACTGAAACCCCGACTGATGCTCGATCTCAAGCACGCAGCAGGCGCATGGGTCGATGAACTTCCTTCAGTTCTTTGGGGATTAAGGACCACCCCTAATGGGTTAACTGGACGAACTCCATTCTTTCTGGTCTATGGAGCTGAAGCAGTTCTGTCGAGTGACTTGCTTCGCAATGCACCCCGAGTTGAGCTCTACTCTGAAGATGAAGCAGAACAAGCCCGACAGGATGCAGTCGACCTCCTAGACGAGGAAAGAGAGATGGCCTTGATCCACTCGACTATCTATCAGCAAGACTTGCGTCGATTCCATGCCATACATGTGAAGAGTCGATCCTTCCAAGAAGGAGATTTGGTCCTCCGAGTGGATCAACAGAAGCCACACAAGTTCGCTCCTACTTGGGAAGGCCCCTTCATCGTCACCAAAGTTCTGCACAATGGAGCATACCATCTTTACAATGTCGATTGCCAGATTGATGAGCCGCGAGCTTGGAATGCGGAGCTGCTCCGCCCCTTTTATACTGAAGTACTCACTCGGACGAGATGTAATAAGAAGTACCTCTGTAGTTTGTTTATCAAAGACAAGAGTATTATAATTTTCCCAGTGATTGTTGTTGCTTTTGTTTACATGAGAAATCCCCC
Source organism: Triticum dicoccoides (assembly GCF_002162155.2). Taxonomy (NCBI): domain Eukaryota; kingdom Viridiplantae; phylum Streptophyta; class Magnoliopsida; order Poales; family Poaceae; genus Triticum; species Triticum dicoccoides. The sequence continues at coordinate 191,892,870 of NC_041381.1, forward strand.
AGTGGGTGGCTTAGCTGCGAATCCGTTTCGCCTAAGTTTGTAAAAAAAAATTCCTACCGAGTGACAAGCAAGCCTCTCACTTGGGGGCTTAGCTATGAATCCGTTTCGCCTAAGTATTTGAAAATCCTACCAAGTGACGAGCAAGCCTCTCACTCGGGGGCTTAGCTGCGAATCCGTTTCGCCTAAGTATTTGAAAATCCTACCGAGTGGAGAGCAACCCTCTCACTCGGGGGCTTAGCTGCAGTCCAGTACTCGCCTAAGTATTGAAAATTCCTACCGAGTGACGAGCAAGCCTCTCACTCGGGGGCTTAGCTGCAGTCCAGTACTCGCCTAAGTATTTAAAAATCTTACCGAGTGGAGAGCAAACCTCC